>NW_015505195.1:4739799-4748977 GCF_001515645.1 Sinocyclocheilus grahami
TTACTTTCCAAATTTAGAAATAATTTTCCTTCACCATCTACTTGCTTTTCTGAAATGAGACAGTCTCGATGACGTATGCAGCCTTCGAATGCGACCTCCGGAAGAAGAGAAGCAGTCGCGGGCGCGGCAGATTTGAACGTATACAACAAGATTTACAGTGAGAAATGGCAAGGGATACATCAGGTAAATATTTCCAGACTTCCACTAGAAATCCCTTACAGCAAAGACGTAACCATGTCTTGGACATTCGCCTCATAAATTATTGAACATAAATCCAACTTTGTTTGATAAAGTACAAATAAATAAAACGGTGAAGGAAATTATTGGGCTAATTCTAGTGAATTAATAATTTCGCGCGTTTTGGGAAGAAATCGCGTCGATGTAAAAAAGTTTTCAGTGGAAAGCATGAAAGTGATGACATGGTCGCGGGTACAGAGATGAAACATTGTTTTAGAGCCCAACTGCTGATGCTGAGGACATGTTCAGTAAACAGTTTGTAGGTTCTGGCACAGTTTCTCGCTATTTTTTAAAAGCCATCTAACATGAATTTCTTTTTCAGCTTCATAAGAAAAAAAGAATGCAGTGTGATCTCCTCTGGACCAGTGATGATTCTTTAAGTTCCTTGACATGTACATATGTACCTTCATTCATCTGTCAACATTACTACCTCTCCTTCTCACCATGAACATTGTGCTTTGTATGGCAGCATGTAATAATGCAGAATATGAAATTAATGGAGAGTGTTGCCCAATGTGTGATCCAGGTATGTGCCATCCTTCACTCATTACTACAACATATGAGGTCAGATTTAAAGTCATATGAGTTTTTTTTTGTCATTTGTCACGTGGTACCAGGCTTTGAACAGTCTCATCATTATTACTGATGAGCCTAATAACTAATATGCTCATAAAACAGTCTTTTAAGTTGTTAATAGTTTAAGCTGTTAATCGTGTAAATCGTCTGTTTGATTATGTCTTTAATTGATTGTCTTTAAAGGGGGCATAACACACACAGTTTCACCCAATCGCATGTTAATCTTGAGTACCTATAGAGTAGTTCTGCATCCTTCATATCTCCAAAAAGTCTTTAGTTTTATCATATTCATAAAAGAAAGATACAGCTTTACGATTCTCTCCGGAAAAAGCCGAGCTCCTGGAGGGGTGCAGTGGGCGGAGCTAAAGAGTGACGAGCACTTGGGCGCCGAATGCCAACAAAACAGACATTTGATGCCGTTTCACTTACCGTCTGCAGTTCTGAATCATGACCGGGATCTTTTATAGCTGGGACCGCTCCATCTTTCAGTATCAAACGATGTGCAAATCCAGCGTCGAACTGGGCCTTGTTTATAAAACGTTCGTCAAACAAACACACTTGTGAAACTCTGTTGCTGCCCTGGAAAAAAAACTATCCACTATTTGCATAACGCTGAGTTCTTTAGGAAGCTGAACAAAGATAACTTTCCCTTACAACCAAAAACACACTTCTTTGGATTGGAGACATTCTTCCTGAGCAAGTCCCGTGCAGCGCTTGAAACAGCATTGTACCCTTTAATTGATTTTTCCATACATTTCTGCCATATGTACATTAACTGACAGTCACCACTGATAAGCTACCACTAAATACTGTAGAAACATGAAAGTGATGACATGGTTGCGGGTACAGAGATGAAACATTGTTTTAGAGCCCAACTGCTGATGCTGAGGACATGTTCAGTAAACAGTTTGTAGGTTCTGGCACAGTTTCTCTCTATTTTTTAAAAGCCATCTAACATGAATTTCTTTTTCAGCTTCATAAGAAAAAAAGAATGCAGTGTGATCTCCTCTGGACCAGTGATGATTCTTTAAGTTCCTTGACATGTACATATGTACCTTCATTCATCTGTCAACATTACTACCTCTCCTTCTCACCATGAACATTGTGCTTTGTATGGCAGCATGTAATAATGCAGAATATGAAATTAATGGAGAGTGTTGCCCAATGTGTGATCCAGGTATGTGCCATCCTTCACTCATTACTACAACATATGAGGTCAGATTTAAAGTCATATGAGTTTTTTTTTGTCATTTGTCACGTGGTACCAGGCTTTGAACAGTCTCATCATTATTACTGATGAGCCTAATAACTAATATGCTCATAAAACAGTCTTTTAAGTTGTTAATAGTTTAAGCTGTTAATCGTGTAAATCGTCTGTTTGATTATGTCTTTAATTGATTGTCTTTAAAGGGGGCATAACACACACAGTTTCACCCAATCGCATGTTAATCTTGAGTACCTATAGAGTAGTTCTGCATCCTTCATATCTCCAAAAAGTCTTTAGTTTTATCATATTCATAAAAGAAAGATACAGCTTTACGATTCTCTCCGGAAAAAGCCGAGCTCCTGGAGGGGTGCAGTGGGCGGAGCTAAAGAGTGACGAGCACTTGGGCGCCGAATGCCAACAAAACAGACATTTGATGCCGTTTCACTTACCGTCTGCAGTTCTGAATCATGACCGGGATCTTTTATAGCTGGGACCGCTCCATCTTTCAGTATCAAACGATGTGCAAATCCAGCGTCGAACTGGGCCTTGTTTATAAAACGTTCGTCAAACAAACACACTTGTGAAACTCTGTTGCTGCCCTGGAAAAAAAACTATCCACTATTTGCATAACGCTGAGTTCTTTAGGAAGCTGAACAAAGATAACTTTCCCTTACAACCAAAAACACACTTCTTTGGATTGGAGACATTCTTCCTGAGCAAGTCCCGTGCAGCGCTTGAAACAGCATTGTACCCTTTAATTGATTTTTCCATACATTTCTGCCATATGTACATTAACTGACAGTCACCACTGATAAGCTACCACTAAATACTGTAGAAACTTAATTTGCTGTAAAGTTGCTTTGCAACGATTTGTATCGTGAAAAGCGCTATATAAATAAACTTGAATTGAATTTTAAGTTTGGACTGATGTGAATAAACGTTAGCCACTTAGGTATTTTTGGTGGGCTAGCAGCAGCAGATAGCAGTGTTAGGAAGGTTACTTTGGAAATGTAATGGGTTACAGATTACAAGTTACCCTACTTAAAATGTAATAAGTAGTGTAACTTTTCAATTACTTTATAAAAGTAATGTAACTGATTACATTTGATTACTTTTTTAAATTTATAATTTTTTCAACCGTTTATCATTTTCAAACATGTAAACCAGGCACGGTAAACCTTACAGTAGTACTCAACACTGATTACTGTCACACTTTCAAAATCCTTCATCATTTGAATTAAGATTATATTTCAATTTTAAAGTAGACGTTGGATGGTTGGATGCATTTTACATGGTGTTTGCATATAAATGTATCTTAGCAGTGTGTAGACACAACCACCATACAATGATAAAAAGATAAAAATTTCTTTTTTTTTTTTTATCCCCCCAAATCCTAAACAGTCTCAATTATTAAGCCGTTTTGATTTTCTGAGCAGTATAATGTCATATTGTTCAGGCCCCGCCCACAACTGCTAATGTACTGTCCAATATTAGCATGGTTTCGCCCTCAACCAGTTGTACGAAGTACATCATTTTCTCCACGCTCCAGCAGCTGTAGCGACAATGTCTTGTAAGCAATGCAGGTGTTTTGTAGTTTTGTGATGTAAAAGAACATAAGAATCTTAATTTTCTCCCATCATCAGAGCCACCGAGGACGCAGTGCATTAGTTTTGTTTTTAATGGTAATGCGCCACTGAATACACCTAAATTCGTTTATGTCTGCGCAAATAATTTTACTCCAGACTGCTTTCTGAATGAGGGACACATGAACATTGTGCTTTGTATGGCAGCATGTAATAATGCAGAATATGAAATTAATGGAGAGTGTTGCCCAATGTGTGATCCAGGTATGTGCCATCCTTCACTCATTACTACAACATATGAGGTCAGATTTAAAGTCATATGAGTTTTTTTTTGTCATTTGTCACGTGGTACCAGGCTTTGAACAGTCTCATCATTATTACTGATGAGCCTAATAACTAATATGCTCATAAAACAGTCTTTTAAGTTGTTAATAGTTTAAGCTGTTAATCGTGTAAATCGTCTGTTTGATTATGTCTTTAATTGATTGTCTTTAAAGGGGGCATAACACACACAGTTTCACCCAATCGCATGTTAATCTTGAGTACCTATAGAGTAGTTCTGCATCCTTCATATCTCCAAAAAGTCTTTAGTTTTATCATATTCATAAAAGAAAGATACAGCTTTACGATTCTCTCCGGAAAAAGCCGAGCTCCTGGAGGGGTGCAGTGGGCGGAGCTAAAGAGTGACGAGCACTTGGGCGCCGAATGCCAACAAAACAGACATTTGATGCCGTTTCACTTACCGTCTGCAGTTCTGAATCATGACCGGGATCTTTTATAGCTGGGACCGCTCCATCTTTCAGTATCAAACGATGTGCAAATCCAGCGTCGAACTGGGCCTTGTTTATAAAACGTTCGTCAAACAAACACACTTGTGAAACTCTGTTGCTGCCCTGGAAAAAAAACTATCCACTATTTGCATAACGCTGAGTTCTTTAGAAAGCTGAACAAAGATAACTTTCCCTTACAACCAAAAACACACTTCTTTGGATTGGAGACATTCTTCCTGAGCAAGTCCCGTGCAGCGCTTGAAACAGCATTGTACCCTTTAATTGATTTTTCCATACATTTCTGCCATATGTACATTAACTGACAGTCACCACTGATAAGCTACCACTAAATACTGTAGAAACTTAATTTGCTGTAAAGTTGCTTTGCAACGATTTGTATCGTGAAAAGCGCTATATAAATAAACTTGAATTGAATTTTAAGTTTGGACTGATGTGAATAAACGTTAGCCACTTAGGTATTTTTGGTGGGCTAGCAGCAGCAGATAGCAGTGTTAGGAAGGTTACTTTGGAAATGTAATGGGTTACAGATTACAAGTTACCCTACTTAAAATGTAATAAGTAGTGTAACTTTTCAATTACTTTATAAAAGTAATGTAACTGATTACATTTGATTACTTTTTTAAATTTATAATTTTTTCAACCGTTTATCATTTTCAAACATGTAAACCAGGCACGGTAAACCTTACAGTAGTACTCAACACTGATTACTGTCACACTTTCAAAATCCTTCATCATTTGAATTAAGATTATATTTCAATTTTAAAGTAGACGTTGGATGCAAAATTCACTTTTACATGGTGTTTGCATATAAATGTATCTTAGCAGTGTGTAGACACAACCACCATACAATGATAAAAATCCATTCACTTCTTTTTTTTTTTTTATCCCCCCAAATCCTAAACAGTCTCAATTATTAAGCCGTTTTGATTTTCTGAGCAGTATAATGTCATATTGTTCAGGCCCCGCCCACAACTGCTAATGTACTGTCCAATATTAGCATGGTTTCGCCCTCAACCAGTTGTACGAAGTACATCATTTTCTCCACGCTCCAGCAGCTGTAGCGACAATGTCTTGTAAGCAATGCAGGTGTTTTGTAGTTTTGTGATGTAAAAGAACATAAGAATCTTAATTTTCTCCCATCATCAGAGCCACCGAGGACGCAGTGCATTAGTTTTGTTTTTAATGGTAATGCGCCACTGAATACACCTAAATTCGTTTATGTCTGCGCAAATAATTTTACTCCAGACTGCTTTCTGAATGAGGGACATTTCAAGGCAGGTTTTGTTAAAAAGTTAAAACTCAAGGACAGATCAGTATCCATTGTTCGTGATCCAGCTGCACCTCCAGAAGAAGTCAGTCTGACACTTTATATTTTTTTGCAAATCACCTTTGCTCTTCCACAGAAGAAAGAGGTGGGTGAGCAGAGCTCATTAGCATTTAAAGGGACATGCCCCAAAATGAGTCGCTGTGAACAGAGCAAGGTAAAAAGAGTGTTGTTTTACACGACCACTGAGGAATTTTAACCAAAGTATGTTGCGGACCGTTAATAAAGGCCCTAAAGAATCATACCAACTTGTGGAAGATCAATGTCCCCTTTAAAGCACAGCCACCACAAAATCAGACTTACTTTGAGATAATTCTGAGATTAAATACATATTTAAAATCATAACAAAAAATGTTATTAGCTATGATACTGTTTTTTGGAATCAAATCTTTACATAGCTATGACAGTAAACACTGAAATCTAACAATGCCTTGGAAAAAAGTAAATCTTTAAAAAAATAAAGCATAGCTATACATAAACCCATATAGGAAATAAAAGAGTTATCGAATAAGCTTGTTCTAAACTCCTGAAACATTGGTGTTTCATATTTTAGAGCAGTCACTGCAATTTATGAAAGAAATCAATTAAATCTGTATGTGGGAGTGTGTGTGAAAATAATCCTTGACATTTTTATAAGTAACTAATTTAATTACATGTTTTTTTTTCTCAGTAACTGTAACTGATTACAGTTACTTTTATTTTGTAATTAAATTACGTAATTCCGTTACATGTAACTAGTTACTCCCCAACACTGGCAGATAGTAATAGTAATTATTCTTCGTTGAAGTTGTTGAAATCTATTTCTGTACATTTATATAGTGGTTTTATTTTGCAGTGTCAAGGGGCATTTTATTTTTCATTATATGACCCATTTAAGTCACTTATTTGACAGATGTAGTATTAAGTGGTTCCCAACCATGTTTCAGGATACTTAAAAAAAAATTATATTTCACACAATTGACTTAAATATACAGACATACAATAAATACAGCTTATATAATTACACAAATATATGTATTTATTGTTATTTTCAAAAGATATCTATAATAACGTGTTGGTAATTATTAATATTGTCTAGGAAAAAGAGTTAAGAACCATTGTGATGTGTACACAAGCACAACATGTGATTCATGTCCTGCGATGACCTACACTGATGTCCCTAATGGATTCACAAAATGTCTGGCATGTTTTGTCTGTGATTCAAGTGAGTAACAATTTATTTTGTATCAAGTCACCCCTGGATTTCAAATATATTGTAACACTTTTTTCCCCCAGATGACCTACAATTGACTCATTTGTTTCCTTTCTTGTCAAAGGTAATGGGCTGAGAGAAAAGCGGGCATGTACGTTAATATCAGATACAGTGTGTGAACCTCTGCCAGGTTATTACTGTATAGACTTGCTCTCAAACTGTAAAACGGCCATGAAACATTCAACCTGCTCACCTGGACAATACATCAACCAGACCGGTCAGTCTGTTATCATTCAAACAGCTTTATTATACAGCCACAAAAACTGATAGGCTCAGATGACATCTGAGATCAATAACTCTGCTTATGTTTATATTAAATAAATACATATCTCAGTTTGCATATTGTTCCAAAGCTGTAGATGTGGTTACCACAGATCCTCATGACCGACAGTGTTTGCTTGTGACTGACAGGACCTGACAAAACCACCCAAAAATCTACTTAACCCATTTAATCCCACACCGGTTTAGTGACTGTAGACAATAGTGACTGTAAAAAAGGTTTTCATTTATAAAGCTCTAAAAACCTTACTGACTGATGTTTTAGTGCACTTCTGCAAATATGGAAAAAATAAAGGGTCTCAATGAAATATGTGCAGTTTCACATGATTAGTGCAAATTGTCATATGACCAAAGCAGTTTATTTCCTGTTTGCACCTTGAGAATATGATGGCTGCATCAAAGCTCCAAAACAAAAGGCTAGTAAAGTATGTCAACATAAAGATATGACAAAGATTTTTGGTACACATTATCTTTAAGGTGTCTAGTATTAATACAGGTGCATCTCAATAAATTAGAATGTCGTGGAAAAGTTCATTTATTTCAGTAATTCAACACAAATTGTGAAACTCGTGTATTAAATAAATTCAATGCACACAGACTGAAGTAGTTTAAGTCTTTGGTTCTTTTAATTGTGATGATTTTGGCTCACATTTAACAAAAACCCACCAATTCACTATCTCAACAAATTAGAATACTTCATAAGACCAATAAAAAAAACATTTTTAGTGAATTGTTGGCCTTCTGGAAAGTATGTTAATTTACTGTACATGTACTCAATACTTGGTAGGGGCTCATTTTGCTTTAATTACTGCCTCAATTCGGCGTGGCATGGAGGTGATCAGTTTGTGGCACTGCTGAGGTGGTATGGAAGCCCAGGTTTCTTTGACAGTGGCCTTCAGCTCATCTGCAGTTTTTGGTCTCTTGTTTCTCATTTTCCTCTTGACAATACCCCATAGATTCTCTATGCGGTTCAGGTCTGGTGAGTTTGCTGGCCAGTCAAGCACACCAACACCATGGTCATACCAACTTTTGGTGCTTTTGGCAGTGTGGGCAGGTGCCAAATCCTGCTGGAAAATGAAATCAACTTTTCCACGACATTCTAATTTATTGAGATGCACCTGTATATGAATTCACATATATTCAGTTTTGTTGAGTGTCATAGAATGAGTAAACATGTTGGTGGTCACAATAGTACTTATATTACCGGTGGGATAACAGTGAACTTTATATTTACAATCAGTGGCGTAACTTTGCTTTGAAAAGTGGTGGGGACACCGCGCAACTTGTTTTGCTAGTTTTTTATTTAATAACCTAATTTACTTGGGGACTGGGTTTAGAGTTGGACAAACTTAATTTTTGCTTTTCAAAAATAGCCTACATCGATGTACCAGGGGCAGCACCAGAGAATTTTGAAAGCAGGTGCTGAGGGGGTGCTAGATCATTGACAGAGAGAGCTGGACAATTCAGGGCTCCAGACTCGTTCTTCCCACTGGTCGCTCCTTTGCGATTAACTTTCTCAGTTGGTTGCTTTTTTTTTTTGTGCTACAAAATGCTATTAATCAATGCATGCTGATGAACTTTTATCGTAGTTTATAGTTATATGGAAATGAAAGTAGTTAACATTCAACCCGTTCTTTTTCATCAGTAGTATTATTTGTGATTTGAATTTTGTGAACGGGAGTTCCTCTTTTGCTGTGTTATAAGTCCGGCTTCGGATGCTTTCACTTTCGATTTCACGATCTTGTCAGGTTTTACAATAAAATATAATTGTCTGTTTTGCTTACATCTATACACCTTTCACCTTTTAAGACTAAAAAAAAGATGGATTCATTATTTTTAAAATGCACAACAATAAAACAGTAAGATTCAATGACAAACTAGCTTACAAAACGTTATTAACAAAAACGAATAAGATGAGGCATGGCATAG
>NW_015505195.1:4750376-4756033 GCF_001515645.1 Sinocyclocheilus grahami
GCAGGTGCTGAGGGGGTGCTAGATCATTGACAGAGAGAGCTGGACAATTCAGGGCTCCAGACTCGTTCTTCCCACTGGTCGCTCCTTTGCGATTAACTTTCTCAGTTGGTTGCTTTTTTTTTTGTGCTACAAAATGCTATTAATCAATGCATGCTGATGAACTTTTATCGTAGTTTATAGTTATATGGAAACGAACGTAGTTAAAATTCAACCGGTTCTTTTTCATCAGTAGTATTATTTGTGATTTGAATTTTGCGCATGGTAGTTTCTCATTTGACATGTTATAAACCGGGCTTCGGATGCTTTCACTTTCGATTTCACGATCTTGTCAGGTTTTACAATAAAATATAATTGTCTGTTTTGCTTACATCTATACACCTTTCACCTTTTAAGACTAAAAAAAAGATGGATTCATTATTTTTTAAATGCACAACAATAAAACAGTAAGATTCAATGACAAACTAGCTTACAAAACGTTATTAACAAAAACGAATAAGATGAGGCATGGCATAGCTACACGCTGTATTAGGCTATATAATGACTAATAAATTACAGAACGTTTAGCAAACACTGAGGAATAAAAAGAAAAAGAAAAAAGAGAGAGCCTCCATAGCATAAGGTGAGGTAAACAGCAAAGATAAGCTTTTCAAAATGAAAACAAAACAAGAAGAAAAGTACAACTAAACTTGCTGCCGGTGACAGTTCTTGTATGTTTTTCTCCCCACAAGAATACTAACATGTTCACCTTCTCTGGTTTAAGAAGCGGTCTTTTACTTGACTTTAGCGTGAAAACCATCAATATTCTCGTCATTTTTGCTGAGCGCACCTTCTGCAATTAATAGTAAATATAACCAAAACAGGTTATTATAATTCTTATATGAATAATAAAATAAATATAAGGAAAACTCGCCCACTCGATTTTGTAATATTCTTTTTGTAGTTCGTATGAAAATGTGGATTTCTATTAAAGGCACGTCCATGTGGAGATGGCGAGTCAGCGTCGGCATTCGGCAAACTCATCTTTGCACCCGACACTGACTCAGAAAGCACTAGTTTATTAATAAATAATTAAAATGTCTTCTTTCCCCCCGACACGTTCATAATCACTTTGCCGGTGCTTTGAGGCAATTGCTTTAAGCGCGAGTTTGAGCGCGGAATAGGCTCTAGCCTAATGCGTCTGCCTATAGCCTATTTTGAAGTATGGTTAATATATTATTATATTAATCAATTTAATATAACGTGCGACTAGTTGACTAGAAAAATCTTTAATAGAGGGCAGGCCTACTTAGCACAAGGAAGCTCTCCATTTTTAAAATACAATGCTATAGCCTAATGACATTACGAATAAAGCGACAGCTGCAAATCACGTCGTTATTTCGAGTTATGCATGCATAAGGAGTCAAATGTTGTTGTTGTTGTTTTTTTTATCACTCTAATTAGATTATGAAGAATGATTTGTTGATCTTGTTTTCCCTTTAATACATACCTTGCGCAATATATATTTCAATTACTTTCAAAAAGTGGTAGGGACAATATCGACCCTGGCAAAAAGTGGTGGGGACATGTTCCACCCGCAAATTACGCCTATGTTTACAATATAAATCCAATTGCAGTTGCTAGTGAAAATTACACTAAAATGTTGCAATGACAAAATATTGCACTAAATAAAAAATGCAAATGTTACAAAAAATGGAATAATATTGATGTTGTAATAGAGGTAGCACTAATATAAAAATTTTAATTTTGAAATGCGTTGATAGTTGAATTGTTTTTTTAATTTTTTATCTCAGTGTTCCTATCAATGTTGCATAAGGTTTTTTTATGCATAATAATAACCCTAGAATATGATCAAACAGTTTAAAATAGCTGGGCTTAGATATATAACTATTTTTATGACTGCAGAAATATGGTAATTCGGTACTCACCTTATCCCACAATTGTGACCGACCATAAAACACAATTTTTCACACACTTTTCCAAAAAAAATTCAAACAATAATTATTGATTATTTCAACGGGTTACTAATGACACATAATTTGGATATTTTCATGTCTTGGAAAAATTTGGGATTAAACGGGTTTAGCAAATTATTAGTTGGTTATGTGATTATTCATTTTGTGTGTCAGATGCAATTCTGAATAATTTCCCTAGCTAATGTGAGACCAGTCACTGCCTTTGTTGGTCATGGAGTTGAAACTTAAGAACTAATACTGTGTATTCATGCATGTGTTTGAATAGGAACAGAATTTAGTGATACAGTGTGTGATGACTGTCCTGATGGTTCATATTCAGATGGTACATTCTGCAAATTGCATACAAAGTAAGTTTTTGAAACATTGACTTTCCACACATTCTTAAAATGCATTTTGTACATTTGTTGTTTTATAATTTGCTTCACTAGATTTTGTGAGTAAATTTAGCTCCTTTCTCACAAGCAATATAGTCCTATTTGTAGTTCAACCTGTGCACCACTTTTTAACAGGTGTGAATCTCTTGGAAAAACAACAGTCAAAGCAGGAACTGAGACATCTGATGTTGAATGCAGTAAAGGAACACCTTATTTACAGATTGTGATTCCATCTATGTGCAGAGTGTTTGTGGTGCTTGTCATAATTGCAATTGTTATAAAGAGAAAAGATAAGCATTACATTGGAGCAAGTCAAGTTACTCCTCCCCAAGATTTGGATCTGTACACCCAAGCAGTTTCCTCCAACACAGTGTAAAAAGACTGACATGTTCATAAACCAACAATTAAAGTGATTTGCTTGTGGTCACTGACAATTTCTTATGTCTTATAATTGTAAGTGTACAGCGCATTGTAGTGCCATCCCAAAGGCACAAAATCACTTTTACAGACTCTTAAGCTACCTGTTCCCTGCTGGTGGAATGACCTGCCCAACTTTTGTTCTACTTTTTATTCTTTTCATTTATTATAAATAAAAAAAACTTGCTACTGTGTGTAATGAGTGGGATGTTTAGTCCACTAGGTGGAAATGTTGACGCAAATTGGCGGACTTTCAAACAACAGTTTACGCTGTAAGTTTTAGCTATTGGCCAAGCAGAAGCTGCAGATGAAAGGAAGATTTCTATGTTACTTACTATTGCTGGAGTAGACGCTGTGGGATTAAACAAATTCAGACAGTGTCCAGCATTTGGTAAACGGTGTTCTAAATGTAATGGACCAATTAAAGTACAAGCCCTCTTGGAAATGTCTCCACCTAATGACAAGAAGGGAGTTTTACGTGCTTTAGGTATGGTACATTTCCTAGGAAAATTTCTGCCAAATCTTTCTACTAAAACCACACATATGAGAGCATTGTTACAAAATGACAAAGAGTTTGTGTGGTCTTTCGTACATGATCAAGAATGTAAGAGGTTAAAAGAGATTCTGACTACTGAACCTGTTCTTGATTTTGTTGATTACACTTGTCCAATTAAGATCTCTACAGATGCCTCTCAGGATGTTGAATTGCAGAGAGTGATTGTTCTTCTTCAACAAGGATGGATTAAAGGCAAGTGGTCACAGTATTTTCCGATGAGGGCAGAACTGAGTGTGTGTAATGGCTTGTTGTTGCGTAACAATAGAATTGTTATTCCATTATCAATGCGTCAAGATATGCTTCGTCATATACATGAAGGGCATCTTGATATTGAAAAATGCAAGCGAAGAGCCAGACAAGCTGTTTATTGGCCTGGAATTAATATGCATATTGAGGAATTAATTGGTAAGTGTGATGTCTGTTTGCGTCATCACTATAAACTGGCAAAAGAACCAATGCTGATTACTGATGTGCCTACTCAACCATGGCAAAAATAGGAACTGATCTGTTCCAGTTGAATGGTAAGGATTTTTTGGTAGTTATTGATTACTATTCCAATTATCCTGAAATTGAACAGCTCCGTTATACAACAACGAGTGATGTGACTAATCACATGAAACGCATTTTTGCCAGGCATGGAATTCCCTTCATTGTGCAAAGTGATAACGGTCCTCAGTATAGTAGTCGTGAATTCAGACTGCAGAACAATATGGCTGTAAGCATATGTGATGAACGCTGGGGGAGTTCTTTTCTTAGTTGGGCTTTGGCCCCGCCTATAGGAAGCTTTTTGCAGCATGTTCTCTTCTGATTGACTCTTTTCATTTATTATAAATAAAAAAAACTTGCTACTGTGTGTAATGAGTGGGATGTTTAGTCCACTAGGTGGAAATGTTGACGCAAATTGGCGGACTTTCAAACAACAGTTTACGCTGTAAGTTTTAGCTATTGGCCAAGCAGAAGCTGCAGATGAAAGGAAGATTTCTATGTTACTTACTATTGCTGGAGTAGACGCTGTGGGATTAAACAAATTCAGACAGTGTCCAGCATTTGGTAAACGGTGTTCTAAATGTAATGGACCAATTAAAGTACAAGCCCTCTTGGAAATGTCTCCACCTAATGACAAGAAGGGAGTTTTACGTGCTTTAGGTATGGTACATTTCCTAGGAAAATTTCTGCCAAATCTTTCTACTAAAACCACACATATGAGAGCATTGTTACAAAATGACAAAGAGTTTGTGTGGTCTTTCGTACATGATCAAGAATGTAAGAGGTTAAAAGAGATTCTGACTACTGAACCTGTTCTTGATTTTGTTGATTACACTTGTCCAATTAAGATCTCTACAGATGCCTCTCAGGATGTTGAATTGCAGAGAGTGATTGTTCTTCTTCAACAAGGATGGATTAAAGGCAAGTGGTCACAGTATTTTCCGATGAGGGCAGAACTGAGTGTGTGTAATGGCTTGTTGTTGCGTAACAATAGAATTGTTATTCCATTATCAATGCGTCAAGATATGCTTCGTCATATACATGAAGGGCATCTTGATATTGAAAAATGCAAGCGAAGAGCCAGACAAGCTGTTTATTGGCCTGGAATTAATATGCATATTGAGGAATTAATTGGTAAGTGTGATGTCTGTTTGCGTCATCACTATAAACTGGCAAAAGAACCAATGCTGATTACTGATGTGCCTACTCAACCATGGCAAAAATAGGAACTGATCTGTTCCAGTTGAATGGTAAGGATTTTTTGGTAGTTATTGATACTATTCCAATTATCCTGAAATTGAACAGCTCCGTTATACAACAACGAGTGATGTGACTAATCACATGAAACGCATTTTTGCCAGGCATGGAATTCCCTTCATTGTGCAAAGTGATAACGGTCCTCAGTATAGTAGTCGTGAATTCAGACTGCAGAACAATATGGCTGTAAGCATATGTGATGAACGCTGGGGGAGTTCTTTTCTTAGTTGGGCTTTGGCCCCGCCTATAGGAAGCTTTTTGCAGCATGTTCTCTTCTGATTGAACTCACCTGGAGGACGTTTAAGGAGGAGAACAGGTGAGAGGAGGAACATGGGTTTTTTGGCGCTCAGGGAAAGATGGGGACGTTTGGTGTTGCTCGAGACCATTAGGGTTTATCTGGCAACGCCTTCGCTGCACCCACAATTCTTTGCGTCGCCGTGAACAACCGTTGTTAATTTGAAAAATGCCGGCGCCGGCAGATGTAAAGATGTAACAAGCGCAGATGTGGTGTTTACAACTTACCTTAATTCGCCTCGGTAAAAACGGATAAACTTTGTTTTTAATATCCTCCTCCTTTTTTTCTCTAACAGATGC
>NW_015505195.1:4758666-4761383 GCF_001515645.1 Sinocyclocheilus grahami
AGTTTAAGTGTTTATGTAGTATGTTGGACTAGTTTAAGTGTTTATGTAGTTAATAAAACCTTACTTGTATCACACTTGACGTGTTCATTGTTTGCTCATAACTGGAGTCACTTAATCATGCAGATTTATGCTACAAGCTCTTTGTAGAATTGTACAGTAAGAAAGTTATTTCCCTTAACCAGGAAATTAACGTTGTTAGAATTGACAGACAGTTGACCCTGAGAGGTCAAGTAAATATCTACAGCGGATCTAAATATTTATAATTAATTATAACTAGTTAGGATTAATTTATTCATATTTCCCTATGAGCTGATTCGCTACATAGAGCATGTGAAGACCTTCAATTGGTTAAATGAGTGTATAAAGTTAACAAAGAAAGTGTAGTCATTCAGACTGTCTGTGACTGTGTTACTGACATTGTTAATCAGTTTCCAGATGTTTTTGAAGGTCAAGGAATGCTTCCATATACTTCCAAAATACAACTGAAGGATGATGCTACATCTGTCATACATGCTCCTCGGCGTGTTCCTGTCCCTCTGCGAGAATCCTTGAAGCAAGAATTGGATCGTATGACTCAGTTAGGAGCCATTCAAAGGATGGAACAACCAACTGATTGGGTAAACTCCGTCACGTGTGTGAAAAAACCTAATGGTAAATTAGGAGTGTGTCTAGATCCTAAAGATCTTAATGATAACATCAAACGAGAACACCATCAGACACCCACACGTGAAGAAATTCTTAGTGAAATGTCAGGTTCCCAGGTTTTTTTAGTAAGTTAGATGCATCCCAGGGTTTCTGGCAAATCCAATTGAATTCTGAGAGTAGTAGATATTGCACATTTAATACTCATTTTGGAAGATATAGTTTTCTTCGTCTTCCATTTGGGATTAAGTCAGCCCCCGAGATTTTTCATCGTGCAATGGAAACACTTATTGAAGAACTTGAAGGTGTTTGTGTATATATTGATGATCTTGTGGTGTGGGGGTCCACTCTTGAACAACATGATCAGCAACTATTAAAACTGATGGAAAGAATTTGAGCGCATGAATTAAAGTTGAACAAGAAAAAGTGTCTGTTTGGAGTCACAGAGGTAACCTTCTTAGGTAACAAGCTGTCTGCAAAAGGTGTGGAACCAGATCCAGCTAAAGTACAAGCCCTCTTGGAAATGCCTCCACCTAATGACAAGAAGGGAGTTTTACGTGCTTTAGGTATGGTACATTTCCTAGGAAAATTTCTGCCAAATCTTTCTACTAAAACCACACATATGAGAGCATTGTTACAAAATGACAAAGAGTTTGTGTGGTCTTTCGTACATGATCAAGAATGTAAGAGGTTAAAAGAGATTCTGACTACTGAACCTGTTCTTGATTTTGTTGATTACACTTGTCCAATTAAGATCTCTACAGATGCCTCTCAGGATGTTGAATTGCAGAGAGTGATTGTTCTTCTTCAACAAGGATGGATTAAAGGCAAGTGGTCACAGTATTTTCCGATGAGGGCAGAACTGAGTGTGTGTAATGGCTTGTTGTTGCGTAACAATAGAATTGTTATTCCATTATCAATGCGTCAAGATATGCTTCGTCATATACATGAAGGGCATCTTGATATTGAAAAATGCAAGCGAAGAGCCAGACAAGCTGTTTATTGGCCTGGAATTAATATGCATATTGAGGAATTAATTGGTAAGTGTGATGTCTGTTTGCGTCATCACTATAAACTGGCAAAAGAACCAATGCTGATTACTGATGTGCCTACTCAACCATGGCAAAAATAGGAACTGATCTGTTCCAGTTGAATGGTAAGGATTTTTTGGTAGTTATTGATACTATTCCAATTATCCTGAAATTGAACAGCTCCGTTATACAACAACGAGTGATGTGACTAATCACATGAAACGCATTTTTGCCAGGCATGGAATTCCCTTCATTGTGCAAAGTGATAACGGTCCTCAGTATAGTAGTCGTGAATTCAGACTGCAGAACAATATGGCTGTAAGCATATGTGATGAACGCTGGGGGAGTTCTTTTCTTAGTTGGGCTTTGGCCCCGCCTATAGGAAGCTTTTTGCAGCATGTTCTCTTCTGATTGAACTCACCTGGAGGACGTTTAAGGAGGAGAACAGGTGAGAGGAGGAACATGGGTTTTTTGGCGCTCAGGGAAAGATGGGGACGTTTGGTGTTGCTCGAGACCATTAGGGTTTATCTGGCAACGAAGATAGCTAGATAGATGGAATTTGTGTAGTTCGATAACGTTGGGGAGAGTTTAGGAGCGCTGACCATATGTTCCAAGAGCGTTTCAAAGAGACTGTATTGTGCGCAAAGAGGACTCATCAGTATTCCAGATATTGTGATTCCCAAGGAGAAGTGTGCTGTGTACCAAAGACTAATTACTGCCAGTGACGTTGTGATTAATTGCCGTAACTGCGGAGACGATAATAAAGCGAAGAGGAGCGCGTGCTTTCTTTGAAGATACTGATCCGGCACGGCTGATTCCTTTCCCTAGATCCCGGGGTGGGGACTTGTGTCCGGGAAACGGGGAAGTGTTTTACATTAAGTCTCTTCACGTGTTGTGTGTATGGTAGTTGTGAGTTTTAAAGTTTATATAAACATGATTACTCCGTCTCCGTGTACGGGACTGGGGAGGCGCTGATCTTTTCACCTGTTAAACCGATTGTGTGATCACGATTTCTAGTGTGCCGTGTGGGGCTGGGAATAACCA
>NW_015505195.1:4762684-4777107 GCF_001515645.1 Sinocyclocheilus grahami
AGTGCAGTGTTGATGTTTCACTTGTGTAGCTCCGTTTGTCCTAGTGAAGGTGTACGGAGTGAAATGTTCGTTGGACTTATTTAAATGTCTCTTTGCATAACGGTTATATTTTTCTATGTACAATTGTCAAATAAAGTGATGATTTTCTATAAAATCCTAGTGTTGTGATGTACCCTCTGGCCTCCATTAATTTGATTGAACCTCTTTAAGATAAAAGCGAGGTTTAGCCTATTACACATACAACGTCAAGCCCCATTTATCCAAAGGCAAATGGGAAAGCAGAAAAGGGGGTGCAAATTGTAAAAAGACTGAGAAAAAAAAAAAGCAGCTGCAAGCAATTCGGATGAATATCTGGCATTGAGTTGTCGTTCCTCCCCACTTGGTTGTGGGTTATCTGCCGAACTACTGATGAACCGTAAACTGCGTGACACTTTGCCAAAGTTGTCTCTTAAAAGATAAAAGTTTGACATTGAAAGAGATGCAACATCAGAAAAGGAAACAAAGAATTTTATGATAAGGAATCTCGGCAACTGATAGCCTACCTCTTTCTGAGCAAGATGTCGTTAGAGTTGAGCCAACAGGATGGCGAAGGAAAGCTGTTGTTCTAAAAGAAGTAAATCCAAGGTCATATCTTATTCAAACAGAGGATGGGCAAGTGTTAAGGAGAAATCGGAGGAGTTTGTTGAAGTCTGCAGAAATCTAAGTCAAATATAGAACTGTCTCCTTTGGATGGGCTAACTTCTCATGAAGTTGAGAAATCTTCTCCAGAAATGCCCTCTGTCTCTTCCTGTTGCTGAGTCTCTTTCTGAGGTTCAGCTCTTTGAACAGTCCCCTGAACTGGTTTCATCTGTACCAAAGACTGACCATCCAATCTTACGAAGATCTAATCGTGTTAGAAAACCACCTGTTAGACTGGACTTGTAAAAAAAAAAAAAAGAAAGAAAAGTGAAAATCTTGGTATTGAAAAATGAATGTGTTGTAAATGGAGCAATTGAGTGTTTTGGTGTTGGACTAGTGTTTAGTGTGAACTGTTTAGTAGGTAATGTTATTTATTCAAGGAAAAGGGATGTAATGTTATTTAAGGAAAATGGATGTAATGAGTGGGATGTTTAGTCCACTAGGTGGCAGTAATGGATTGTATAAAGTCAAGTGCTTTTGCTGAGCAGTGGTGTGGTAATTTGTATATGATGAATGTTCCACGTGGAATAAAGAGGCCAGCACCAGTACAAGTAATACCTCTTTATATTGGTTTCTTGTCTGGTTATTGAATAATACACTGTGTAGACTGTTTGTGAAGCTGTTTCAAACAGCTTACATGATGTGAGCTGCTCTCTGGATCAGCGGCTGCGCGAAAGCAGGATTAAATATTCCGATGTGATTGTACATTTCTTAGTTGAAAACGGTTGTGCTACTTTTTTTCAAACTCAAAAGAAAAGCATTTTTATGAACAGATTTTTTTGTAACAATGTAAAGTTTTATTGCCGTTTTGATTAATTTAATTAAACCTTGCTGAATAAAAGTAGGCTATTCATTTCTTTAAAGGGGTCATATGATGCGATTTCAAGTTTTCCTTTCTCTTTGGAGTGTTACAAGCTGATTGTGAATAGATAAGATCCCTGAAGTTGCAAAGACTCACGTCTCAAAACCAAAGAGATATTCTTTATCAAAGTTAAGACTCTGCCACGCTCCCCTAAAACATTTCTGCCTCACTATGTGGAAATATTTGCATAATGCCGCCCAAATGTGCACGCAAAGAAAGAAGGCGTGGTTTCAGTAACCGCAGTCTGTTACACCAAATACACCAAATAATGATCTTTAAAAAAACATCATATGACCCCTTTAAATCAGTCTTACTGACGTAAGCAGCATTCTAAGCAGTACGCATCGTGAGCCGATCGAAGCTGATCAGAGACCAGTGGTGGAAAGTTTTTTTTTTTTTTTTTTTTTTTTTTTTAAACTTTTTTTTTTTTTTTTTTTTAAGACTTACTTATGGTTTTGTGAAATATCCCTTCAGCAACGAACACTCTGTAGTTGATTGGTTCTGTCTTTGAGCAATTGCTTATACGTTCAGATGAGCAGGAAGAATAGTTATACACAATTATTCGCTAATAACAATAACTTGGAAAAAATATCGATCTTAAGGTGTTTTTTTTTTTTTTAAACATCCTTTCGAAACATATGGATACTTCAGGATCGACCCGCCCAACTCTGAAACACCATATTTAGGCTAAACAATACTTTTACTTTTACTTTTTTCGAGGCTATACTTCTACTTTTTGAAATGTCTGTGACCAATGTTTTGTGAAAGAAAAATAAGTGATATTCGCCCTATATCTGGTGGTAAGTGGTTTTAAAGTTTTACTTTTGAGGAAAACTCGTGACCTACTCACGAGACTTACTAAAAATGTCCAAGGCAGTTGACAAATAACGACCAATATAGCATAGGCTATACCCGTCTCCCTCTCTCTTTAAATTACCATGATAATATTATTATTATTATTATTATTATCGTGTTATTTCCTTCTACCATTAATTTTGATTGATTTGTAAAGTAATTTTTATCCATCTGCTCCACAGGGAGTTGTTTCCTGTTAATCCAATTTAGTATCGTTTTTATTAAGTAAACGATTATATTTTACCCACTGTTTTTCATAACAAATGGGTGTTTCTTCAACTCTGCACTTCCCAGAAATCGATTTGAATTGTTGTTTTTTTTGCCTTTTACGCATATTTCTTTAATTTACTTTTGTCTCATATTTATTACTTTATTATTACGTTATTTATTTTCTCTCGTGCTCAACCATCCAACTACACACTTAACAGGTAGGCTACTTTAAAATGGCCATGAATATTAACTTTAAAATTGTAACTGGTTTCCTACCAATTGTGTACGTGTTTTGTTTTTTGTTTTTTTTACATGACATGCATGACCAGCTTAGTTGAGGATAGTTCTCTCCTCTTCTACACTAATAAGCAAGTAAGTGACAATCAAAATGGAATTTATGATCCATATTGTTATCAAGTATTCAATTGTGCATAAACATGCCCAGTCACAAAAACATTAAGTCTATACCATTACTTTTTATCACCTTTTCGTTTTAACATTGTAAAGGGCTCATAAAACTTTATTGCTTTTACTTAAACAATTGAAAGACACCCACCGTCTAAACTCATTTGTGTATTTCTACACAGCCAGATGCTGTCACATCCCACGACCTCATCATCTGCAGAGAGAACTGCCATTCAGTTACACCAAAATGCATAATGATGGACATAAAAACATTGTCACAACATTACACTTTAACTTGGCCTTCATTACATTTATTTTGTGTTTCTGTTTTGATTTGTCTTTATGTATTTTTTTTATGTTCAGGGTCAATAATAATTTATATTTCCTTATGATGCATGACTGTTGGACATTGTTAGTGAACAAATAAGTCAACTTTCATGTCCTTGGTTGAAGAAACACCATAAAAAAATTAAATTTACAGTAAAATTGGCAGTTGTCAGAACTTTACTGTAAAATATGTTAGCAAAATTTTAAGTTTTACAAACTTAAATATTCAGTCAAAAATATATTTTATTAACTGAAATGTTCATATACCAAATTAAAATCTGTCACAAAAATACAAAACGGCATCATGATTACTCGCGTCACTAAAATAATTTCAGTAGACATTAATTTAACATAAGATGTAACATAAAACTATAATATACTTAACTGATAAGAAAAAACTAATTAGTATTTTACTGTAAAATTACATGAAATGCCTATTAGATCTATTACTTTTTCACCATAGAGTAAGGAGACTTACTGTTAAACAATTAAAAGGGTTTTTCCACCCTAAAATAACCATCATTTTCTATAGTGTATGAACAAGGAGGTTTACAATGAGCTAATCCTTTTCTTGCCTTTTCTGTTTCAGTTTGTTTTCCAAAGAATGCATATGTCTGCAAGAAGCCTGTGGAAACACGACCTGTACAAGAACTGAGTCTTGAAGAATCTTGAACTACTGTTGCCTTGTCTCTCAGTTTTCTATGAAAATCCCTCCATATTGTTTACTGTTAAGGCACACATCAACCAACATCACAGCATGTGAAGCGTCTTAAGATTGTGCTGAACAGCACTGTAATGTTACATTAAGTAGATCTAGACTGTGACCATGTTCGCTTTAAAGATTATTATTCTTATTACACTTATTGTTCCTCTTAATTATGATCTTTGTTCATGTCAATGTGCTCGTGCTGAATATAAGATAGACAAGCAATGCTGCCCAATGTGTGCCCCTGGTAAGACTGCAAGTTATAGCATATATTGTCTTTATAAGTTTATTTACTGTTACAGTATTAGAAATTTGTTAAAATATATTATTTCCGTAGTGAACGTAATCTGCTTTATTCTGCCATAAAGCATTTGTTTGTTAAAAAGAAATATATACAAATTATAGAGGGTTTTTCTTTTACTTAAGAAATTTCTAATACTTACATTTTCAAAATTGTTAAATTACGATTCAATATGGTCAGAAATCAAGAACCAATTTTGTGTGCTGCCTATTAAGGAAACCGTGTTCGTTGGCACTGCACAGATGACACCAGCACAACTTGTGTTCCATGCCCTCCATTAACTTTCCTTGATGAACCAAATGGCCTCATGGAATGCTTTCCCTGTACTGTATGTGATGCAAGTGAGTGTTTCCACTTTATATACTGTATGTTCATCTGAAAATGTTAAATTGTTGGTGAAAAATCATGTCTGTTAATTCAAGTGATTAAAGATCGGAAGAGTTGCAAGCTAGTTGCTCCAGGAAACTGTCCCTGAAAAGAATATAGTGTACACTCTTAAAAAAAAAATAAAGGTGCTTATAAGGTTCTTCAAGCGATGCCATAGAAGAACCATTTTTGGTTCCACAAAGAACCATTCAGTCAAAGGTTCTTTAAAGAACCATCTCTTTCTTAACTTTTTATAATCTGAAGATCCTTCTTTCGCCACAAAGAACCTTTTGTGAAACAGAAAGGTTCTTCAGATGTTAAAGGTTCTTTATGGAACCATTTAGACAAAAAGGTTCTTCTATGGCATCGTGAAGCACCTTTATTTTTTAGAGTGTACACTTCAGATGCAACTGCGAAGGTGTCTTCTAAAAGACAAGTAACTTAACACATTATATTTTTCTTCCTAGACCAAGGTTTAAGACTGAGTGAAGTATGCACTCGGTCATCAGATGCTGTTTGTGGGCCACTGGAGAGATTCTACTGCACTGAAAAAAAGAAAGGCAGCTGCACTTTAGCTGTGCAACATTCTAAATGTAACCCTGGACAATATATCAAACAAGCAGGTAAATGATAAAAAAAAATCATATAAATCATATTAGCATACAGTAAACATTGTTTATTGTGCTGCATGAATTGTAATAGAAGGAAGAGATTTATAGACAAATATAACAGTGACAGTTTCATTTTAACCTTATGCTGACTGTCTCTGCAGGTACTGGTTCCACAGATACTGTATGTGCTGACTGTACAGGTGACTCATATTCAAACGGATCTTTCTCATCCTGTTTACCACATACAAAGTAAGTGCACACTTATGCTGTTTATGTGTGCTGTTGATCATTTTTCAACAAATCTGATCCTGGATATTATTCACAGATGTGAGGCCATGGGACTTGCTGAAACAAATCCAGGAACACATTCATCAGACTCTGAATGTGGAAATCCCCCTACTGCTGTAGCAATCATTGCCTCTAGTGTTATAGTTACTTTAATATTAATTACAGTAGTAAGTGTTTTAATATTTAAATGCATTCGGAAGAAGAAACTATCTAAAAGGTCAGGTAAGCTTTATTCTGTTATTTTTGTAGTATGAGATCTATAGTTGTTTTTTTCTATAAGGGAATTTTCTATGAAAATTCAACAATCATTTGAGGCTGGGACACTGTGAATCATTGCTGGTTGCTGCACATTATGGTGATGTAGAGAGGATTACACAGATTTTTGCTGATTTGGTGCTCAGGAAACATTTTTTCTTATTATCAATGTAGTAGATAACAGTTGTGCTCAGCGGCGTCATGCCCATTCAAAAGCCCCCTCAGATTTTTGAGCCACGTGGATTTTGAATGCAGCTTCCAAAAGACAAAAAATAGCCAAATAATATTTTCTATATTAGAAACAATCACACCAGCATGATTAAATTGTTCAGCGCATCATATCATCAGCTGCTAAATTTAAAACTGTGTTCGCTGGCTGGCGTTGAGCCAGAGACAGACGCGTCGATGCGTTTATACAGCACTGCGCATTATAACCAATCACACACGATGCTGTTGAGCTTATGAATGCAATGACCAATCAGAGGTGTTCAGATGAGTCATCGCTAAAATGCCGGTGTTTTGTTCACTGGCTCTCTGACTGAATACCTCTTTCTGGCGAATTCTTTCGTCAGAAACAACAAACTGCAGATGTGTGTATGAATCTGTAAATAAGATATTCATTTCACAGTGTAAACCGCTTCAGTGATTTTAATGGGAGTTTTTGAGAGTGCTTGAACTAGACTGTCAGTGAAAATGTTCTTTGATAATGTAGAAATGTTCTTTGCTTTTTCAGTACAATGAAAGTGTTATGATTAGTAGCCTAACTTACAATGTTTTTATTCACATTAACTTTCAATGTTAAATTCACATTAAATATAAAGTCAGTCGTATTAAAATGTTATGGCATGACACCCATATCTGTTAATTAAGTAAACAGACAGGTTTTTAATATGTATAATTAATAGACTACATTATTATGCTACTTTGACCATCGCTCACTGTAGATCAACTAACATAATCTATAAAGGTGAGAATCGAGATATTTCATGATATAGTTAATGCGTTTGGGAATGTTTCGAATAAAAAGGAAAAATAAAACAGGAGTGCTATTGTGGCTGTTGTGTGTCAATATTCTGCAGCAAAAACAATTTTTAACCATGATAATAATAACTAATATTAATATCATATTAGAATGATTTATGAAGGATTCATAAAAGAAATCCAGCATTGCCATCACATGTATACTATTTTAAAATACATTAAAATATAAGGTTACACTTTATTTCGATAGTCCACTTTAGACATTCTACTAACTATAAGTAACTTTGTAACTACATGTCAACTACATGTCAACTAATTCTCATTAATTTACAACTACAGGTCTACTAACTCTCAGAGTAGACTGTTAGGGTAGGTTTAAGGTAAGTAGAATAAGTTGATAAAGAAAGTGTTAGAAGATATTAAGCAGACAGTCTACTAATACTCTACTAACTGCTAGTTGACATGTTTTTGCAAAGTTACTTGCTGTTAATAGAATGTCTAAAGTGGACTATCGAAATAAAGTGTTACCAAATATAAAACAGTTATTTTCAATTGTAATAATATTTTACAGTATTAATGTTTTTACAGTATTTTTGAGCATAAAAGATGTATTTGAAAAACATTGTGAAATACATTAATACTTGTACTATTCTCTCTCTTCTTTTCATGAAATAGAAGGTAAAAAATATTTACTATGTTTTAAAAATGTGTGTTTGGTTTTGTTCAAAAGGAAACAGGAAATGGTTTACATGAAAAACACAGTTCAAAAGGTAAGAATAAAGTATATCATAGACAGACATACAAGACACAGTTATTCAGCTTATATTTGATGAGAAACTTCAATTACTTCAATTATAGTAAATTCTATAATTTTTTGGTCTCATGTGGTTTGACTGTGTAAAAATAATGAAAACTTTCCTTGTGCTTTTGTAAGCTGAAAAGAAATGCTTCATTGTTTTTTTCAGTTGTTGGCGGCAGGATAAATGTTGAATCATTTGGAATAGAAGAACAATTCCTAAGAACCTAGGGATTGACTACAGTTTCTAAACTACTCACATATTTCACCACATTCACTGAAAGAGTTATCATGCCTGGAATTTATCGGCTTGAGCTACAGAAAGTGATTACTAATCCTCTTACATTTACATTTATGCAAATAAGCAGCCATTTAATTAACAGACTAGAATAATCATGGCTGATAGACACTGCAAACTTAAAAGAAAACCAAACTGATCTCAAGAGCAGCTGTTACTTCTTGCCCAACTTTTAACTACATTAAAGGGAAATGATCGTGAAATGTTTCTCAAATGTTTGTTATTATTTTAATATGGTTTGTGATTTAGTCTTAGTGACTTAGGAGTCCTCTTGTTTTAGCTGCATGGTTTTAGTGCTAAAATGTTTTGTGAAATTCTCTTTTTAGCTAAAAACAGTTAACATTATTGAGTTTACTAGCTACTTTTAGCCTTGATGTTTTGTGAATATGGCCCCAGTTCATTCTGAAAAATTAGAACATTTTGTCATGTTCATTATGTGCCATGTAATTCTGGTGAACACAGAATCCTGGGAACATAGAAATGACTCTGACCCGATGGACTATGATTAGCTTACACTACAGATACAAAAAAGACTCCACATACACAGTCATTGTTTGATGGGTTTTTTCCCCTCCAGCTGAAACAATGACATCTTTTTCCTTCTGTTCTGTTCTGTTCTGTTCTGTGCCAGTATCAAGTCATGCCCAACAGTTTGAATGCGTCATGAAAAACACAAAACATTTAAAAAAATCTAACAAATCAAAAGCTCCACATACTTAAAATGTATACATTTGTGTAATAAAATATATAAAATAAATATTCAATCTTTATTTAAAAGGGTCAAGAAAATGATGTTGTGTCCTACTATTTGAACATGGCTTACTTTTGGGGAAATATGCTATATAAATTACATACATTATGGTAAATAAGTTTCAGCATAAACTGGATTTTTTTTTTTTTTTTTTTTTCCAGGATTCTTTGATGAAAAAAAAACTGAATTTGTTTGAGATAGTAATTTTTGTCTTTTGTAAAAGTCACTTTTTATCAATTTAGTGCATCCTTTCTGAATACTTTTTTTTTTTTTTGCAATAAATAAAAGCAAAAGTAAAATTAGAAAATATATTTTAAAACATTTTGAGATTAATCATTGAGATGTGTGTTGAAGATTTCACTTGATGGTTACTTCACTTAGCGTTTTTGGAGTCATTAAATTGAAACTCTTGTTGAAAATGGTATAAAAGTTTTGTTGTTGTTGATTTTTAAACATATGAAACAAACATGGATGCATTTCTTGACACAATTTTCACACTACATGTATGAAAATTGACATGAAATGTTATTTGGATACTATATAATTTTAATTTAATTTGTTCAAGTCAAAGGCTCGTCCAGGGATAAGGTAAGGCTTTGACAATTTTCCCCCATCATAATGTACTTTACATTTGTCTGAATAATGGGATTTTTATATTTCAGGTCTGTCCAGTTCCGAAATGTTGGTGGAGGGCTTTTAAAGTGCTCATACACCTAATCCATGAACTTGATGTTACTTAATACATTTCAACCAGTCAAAGCTGAAACAAAAAGAGAACTCAAAAAAGAAACAGAAATATTGGTTTCTTAAGGTAGACCAGCTATGCATAACACTATGCATACATGTGTTCTCTTGTTATATATAACATAAAATTCTGTATTATTCTTAACCCTTTTTATTAAAAATAATTGAAATGGATAATGGATGTACTATTGATTTCCATGGTAAAGTTTATGAATCATTCATCAGAAATTGACATTAATCTATGCCTCGTATCTGAACAGTTACTTGCATACATTGAAATTAGTACACAGTATAACACAATATACTACATTTGTGAATCATTTTTGTGACATGACGACACATATTTGTAAATATTACATTTAAGCCCCCCCCCCCCCAATTTAATGTCTGAATCTCTTGAATTTCTGACAGTTCATATGTAATCATATGTATATACTTTGAATAAATAATCTGTAAATTCTAGTAGTATCTACTATACTGACAAGCTATTTGCTTCATAATACTGTACATCACACATTTAAGAAACATTAATAACCCATGACACTTCTCTTTCAGACATGTTTTGTACCAACATTCAGAATGTTTCATGGTTGAAATTCACTGCAAAAATAACTAATAAAAGCCTTAACTAGCAAATATCATGGCATCGCAATATTATTCACAGTAAATATCTGTACTTTGTGCCAAGTAAAATCTGATCTCTGTGATTTTCCCCTCACAACAGAGTATCCTGTATGAATCAGCAATATATCTTACAGATGCTGACAGTATTCCTGTACAGACATTATGAAAACTAATTCCGTTCGAATATGGCTAAACTTGATACCTGCAAGACTTCAGGGGATTTCCATGTAGGTCTCGCTGAAGCATGAAGACGTCCAAATAGGAGAAGCTTAGTCTGCAAGTAGACGAAGACCTTCAAGTTGGTGAGGTTAAGAATGGAACTTCTATGCCTGGGATTTTCAAACCTGTCCTGGAGGCCCCACTGCAGGGCACATTTTGTATGTAGGAGCATGGAAACCAACAAGCTAAGTTTTGTCGTGAGAGCCACATGGTGTAGTAGTAGGCGCGTGGCTACGTCACATATGTTCCCGCCCTCACCGTCACAGCACAAAAACACTAATAAAACTTACTTTTGGAAAAAAATACTTTGTATTACACATTTATATTATTTTGCTTTCTATTCATGCAATACATTGAATCACAGTAATAGTCTCCCCGCCGCTTAAATTATTGGCAGTTTAGCATTTAGTACGTAATTTAACGTTACACCAAAACAAAAGATCTATCCTTTCATGTCCGAAATCATTATTTTTGTCTTACATTGCATAATAAATTCAGACAAGCTCAGTACCAAGTGGCAACCTTCCGGTCTGTCTTTTGAAACCAACACGGAGTGACGTCCACGTGAAGCCAGAGCTTTCCCTATCCGATCTTTTATTCCCCTTCGTCTCAAGAAATATCCAAAACAAAACATACGTCTCAAAACATATATAGTATGTTCCTGAACAACCCAATAGTAGCTGTGTCTCATTTAGAAGGCTGCACCCTCCGGAGGTCGCATTCGAAGGCTGCATACGTCATCGAGGCTGTCTCATTTCAGAAAAGCAAGAAGGACACTCCGAATGCAACCATCGAATGCGACCTTCTTTCACAGGATTTCGGAGGATGCATGAGGTGTATCTTCTACAGATAACCCACAATTCTTTGCGTCGCCGTGAACAACCGTTGTTAAGTTGAAAAATGCCGGCGCCGGCAGATGTAACTACACACAAGCGCAGATGTGGTGTTTACAACTTACCTTAATTCGCCTCGGTAAAAACGGATAAAATTAGTTTTTAATATCCTCCACCTTTTTTCTCTCTAATAGATGCCTGCTGTAGATATGCTGCAGCTCCTCAAACATTGAACAAAATAAAACAAGTCAAAGCATTTTTTTTTTTCAAATTACTTTCCAAATTTAGAAATAATTTTCCTTCATTTAAGTAGTGTGAGAGCGCAACAATGCTCTAAATGTGTTGGCATAGCAACGTGATACTTCCGGTTTCCTTTTCCGCCTGTCCTACGAAGGCCATCTCGTTTAATTCTAGGTTGAGGACACTTCGTATATGCATCCTACAGAGGATGCGACCTCCAGAGGATTCGACCTTCGGAGGGTGCAGCCTTCTAAATGAGACACAGCTAGTATGTTCCTGCACAACCGGAAGCTGCAGTTTCAGTACACTGGGGCCCCCCAAGGATGTGGGCTGAGCCCCCTCCTCTTCACTCTGCTGACACACGACTGCACACCGTCACACAACTCCAACCTCTTTATTAAGTTTGCAGATGACACGACTGAAGTGGGTCTCATTAGCAACAGAGATGAGACAAACTACAGGAGCGGGGTGAGCTGCCTGGCCGGGTGGTGCAGCGAAAACAATCTCTCTCTGAGTGTAGAGAAGACGAAGGAGATTGTTGTTGACTTCAGGAGAGTGCACACTCAACATGTTCCTCTGACCAGCAACGGTGCGACTTTGGAGAGGGTGAGCAGCACCTGGGAGCAGTTCCTGGTTGTGCACATCACAGAGGACCTCTCCTGGACTGACAACACCGCAGCAGTCTGCTGCCATCAGGGAGGACACTGCGGAGTCTCCAAGCCAGGACCAGCAGACTGAAGGACAGCTTCATCTATCATGCTGTCAGGAAGCTGAACTCCCTCCAGACCTCCCTCCAAATTCAGTTGGCACTTAGAGGCTTTTGCATCTGAACTCTTGAGAGATATATATATATATATAAAATATGTATGTGTGTGTGTGTACTGGACTATATCAAACAAGTAGCCCTTGAGACTATTTTATCCCTTCAGGGAACCCTCACTCACAAAAAGTTTGGAGACCCCTGCTCCAATCCAAAGAAGTGAGTTTTTGGTTGTAAGGGAAAGATAACTTTGTTTAGCTTCCTAAAGAACCCAGCGTTATGTAAACAGTGGATACAGTTTGTTTTTCCGGGGCAGCAACAGAGTTTCACAAGTGTATTTGTTGATGAACGTTTTATAAACAAGGCCCAGTTCAAGCTGGATTTGCGCATCTGAAAGATGGAGCAGTCCCAGCTATAAAAGATCCCGGTCATGATTCAGAACTGCAGACAGTAAGTGAAACGGCATCAAATGTCTGTTTTGTTGGCATCATAGACTGTATAAAAACAGGTTGGCATTCGGCGCCCAAGTGCTTGTCACTCTTTAGCTCCGCCCACAGCACGCCTCCAGGAGCTCGGCTTTTTCCAGAGAGAATCGTAAAGCTGTATCTTTCTTTTATAAATATGATCAAACTAAAGACTTTTTGGAGATAGGAAGGATGCAGTACTTCTCTATAGGTACTAAAGATTAACATGAGACTGAGTGAAACTGTGTGTGTTATGCCCCCTTTAACTTTGTTTGGTCTTCCAAAAGAAGACGATATCCGCTTCGTCATGCCTAGAGCTGATCTGTGCTGGTCGCTGAGGGAATACATCAACTTTCACCGTGGACGAAGCGGAGTCCAGCCCGGGGTCGTCACATGGGCTTGCTGCAAGCCTGCTGGCCGCTCCTTCGTCGAATCCACCGGCTGCACCATTGTCAAGCCGCCGGCCTCTGCTCACTCTAGCCCGCAGGCCTCTGCTCACTCAAGGCTGCCGTGTGTGATACTTTGTTGCATCCAGTGGGGACATAATTACTGATTATAATGACTTATACTGTCTTTTTACGCGTTTTGCATTGCATTGCGCTGCGTAAACAGGGTGCGAACTACGGGGGAGCTAGGGGGAGCTCGGCTCCCCTCAATAAGACATGGGCTCCCCTGAAAACGTGATTTGTGAAATTTTGGGGCCAAAGAGAAAGGAAAAATTGAAATCGCATCATATGACCCCTTTAACGAAACTCACTCGTATGCATGTAAAGTAAAAAGAGGAGGAAGTTGTGATTCTTCTTCGAACACACACACCAAGCAAAAATCAACCTCCCAAAAGACCTAAAAATATAGTTGACTCCTTGGCCAAACAAAGCAGTAGCCCCTCACTGAAGAACACAAGATCCAGGGGGCGTGGTTGGATCCACATCTAGGGGGTGGAGATTGGTAGGTTTAGGGATCAGGGGGTGAAGACGGGTAGGTTTAGGTATATGTAAGGTGGGAGGAGTTGGATCTGGATCCAACCACACCCCCTGGATCTTGTGTTCTGCAGTGAGGACCATCTCAAACAAAGTGAACTTTCTTTGAATGATGTGCAAGAGAATATAATTCGAATTCTCTCTGAGAAAATCAATGAGCGATCCGACCAGCTTGAAAGAATGGTTAAAGAGAATTCTTCCAACATTGAAGCTTTGGGCAAATCTCTTACCTCAGTGCATGATGATGTAATGGTTCTGCAGAAAGAAAACAAAATGCTTAAAAATGCGAATGCTCTCCTGGAAAAAAAGGTCAAAGAAATGAATGCGAAAATTCATGACCAGGAATGTTACAGCCGCAGATGGTGCCTGCGTTTGTATGGGCTGTCTGAACAATCTAATGAAAACGTGAAAATGAGAGTCATGGAAGTATGCAAAGCGGTGGTTTCGGACATGGACAAACGAGTGGTAGCAGACGGTCTGGATGTGGCACACCGTCTGGGCAGGCTTAAAACATCGGATGATGGCAGAAGAGTGAAACCAAGACCGGTGATCATGAGATTCGTTTCACGTACAGCCAGAAATTTAATCTGGAAAAACGAAAAAAACAATGAGTATCTGACTACCAATGGGCTGCGGTTTAAAGGGGTCATATGATGCGATTTCAAGTTTTCCTTTCTCTTTGGAGTGTTACAAGCTGATTGTGCATAGATAAGATCCCTGAAGTTGCAAAGACTAAAGTCTCAAAACCAAAGAGATATTCTTTATCAAAGTTAAGACTCTGCCACGCCCCCCTAAAACGGCTCGTTCTAACACGCCCCCACATATCTACCTCACTATGTGGAAATATTAGCATAATGCCGCCCAAATGT
>NW_015505195.1:4777347-4778872 GCF_001515645.1 Sinocyclocheilus grahami
GAACACACCACACAATCTTCTACCGGATTTCGTTTATTCGGACGTTTTGCTGAACGTTGTACTTGGCGGAGCAGCTGCGCTGATCAACCGCTTCAGGACGCGCAGACGGGGGAAGAGAGCCGGCGCGCTCAGGAAGTGCGGATTCAGAACGCCGTTGCCGAGCATCCATCTGGCAAACCTCCGCTCTCTACCTAACAAAACGGACAAACTTCTTCTGCTCTCCCGGACAAATAAGGATTTTTCACACTCTGCTGCTCTGTGTTTCATGGAAACCTGGCTGAATGACGCCATACCGGACAGCGCGCTACAACTGCCGGGCTTTCAGCTGTTTAGAGCGGACCGCGACACAGAATCAACGGGGAAATCGCGCGGCGGTGGGACATGTTTTTACATGAACGAAAGGTGGTGTACAGATGTTACAGCGTTAAAGAAGATGTGCTGTTCCGATCTAGAAGCGCTTTTCATTAACTGTAAGCCGTTCTATTCGCCGCGGGAGTTTCACTCGTTCATTCTCGTGAGTATTTACATCCCTCCGCAAGCACATGTGAGCTCAGCTTTACAGAAACTCGCTGATCTGATCACAGACACAGAACAACAACATTTGAAAAATAATGTTTTTTTTAACATTAAAGCATGTCAACATATTCTGTTACACCAAATACACAAAATAGTGATCTTTAAAAAAGCATCATATGACCGCTTTAAGGAGGACTTGACTGCTTTCGACATAGAAGCACGGAATCGTCTTTGGCAGACTGTGGAGAGAAAGCAAGGAAAGAAGTACGGTAGCCAAGAAGTGCAAAGCAAATCACAATTCTGAAAACAAAATAACAAATTACAAATGCAAGTCTAAAGAACAAAATAACAATTCAGAAAGCACAACAACAATTCAGAAAACATTATAACAAGTCAGAAAACACAATGACAAATTGTGGCACAAATTGTGGCACAAAATCCAGTGGCACAGATTGATAAGCGCTTGACATTGGCTTTTTGACACGATCGACCCGGGTTCGATCCCGCCTTTTGCCGAACTTTTTTTTCTCCCTTTTCAAATCTCGTATCACATCGTAAAGGCATTTATTTTCAATAAAAATTAAGGAAATAATCTAAAAGTTGAAAATAAAGTATCGGGTAGGGTTAGGGTAGGTATCCTGCTATTTAACATAGTGTAAATAGGTATTTGCACTTAGTGTAAATAGCATATTGCTAAAAATATTGCTATTTTCACTTAGTGTAAATAGAATCCATTGCTAACACGAGATTTGAAAAGGGAGGAAAAAAAAGTTTGGCAAAAGACGGGATCAAACCCGGGTCGATCGTGTCAAAAAGTCAACGACACACACTTATCCATCTGCACCACTGGAACTGATGATTACAGCCACTTTTAACTAAATGTAAATAGACACCCCGTATTTTTCATTCCATAGTAAGGGCAATTCATACAATACATTTAAACTGAGCTACTTTAATACCATCTCCAAACTTTCTACCACGACTCTGCTGTTCTTCGGCTGGTTCTTCC
>NW_015505195.1:4778976-4787940 GCF_001515645.1 Sinocyclocheilus grahami
TTGTTTTCGGATTTGTCATTGTGTTTTCTGACTTGTTATTTTGTTTTCAAATTTGTCATTGTGTTTTCTGACTTGTTATAAAGTTTTCTGAATTGTTGTTGTGCTTTCTGAATTGTTATTTTGTTTTTTAGACTTGCATTTGCATTTGCGTTTGTAATTTGTTATTTTGTTTTCAGAATTGTGATTTGCTTTGCACTTCCCGGTCACCGTAAAGAAGGCAGAAACGCATACTTCAGCGGAGCGAGGGCTTTCGTCGATGGTAAAGAGATTCGTCCTGAAGAAGGCAACGGAACTACATGACTTATGATCGTCTTGTTGCAGTCTGCAACTGGCGGCATCATGTAAGATAGGTTGATCTTTGTTTGGGAAAGGGAAAAATTAAAGAAAAGAAGAAATGTATGCTTTTGTGTTCTAAATATGGTGGTTATAGGAACTGGATGTTCGTTAATTTTTTCTTTCCATAATGTTTTTGCAACTGTGAAAATTCTTGCCTAATATTTGTGAGAATCCCATTATGTAAAAGTTTAAAGTTTAGGATTATATTTACTCTTGTGGTTCTTTAAGTAATCGTTGAACGTTTATGTAGCTTTCTTTAGTTTCTATCAATACCAGAGGTATTCGTGATCTTTTGAAGAGGAAAGCTTTATTTTTGTATTGCAAAGGGAAAAGTGTAGATTTTTGTTTAATTCAGGAAACGCACGCATGTTCTTCGGCTGCTGTGTTTTGGAAAAAATCAGTGGGGAAAAGAGATTTGGTTATCATATGGCAGCAACCGCTCAGCGGGGGTAGCTATTTTACAAGATAAATTGACAGGGCAAATATTAAACTACGAAAAAGATGATTGTGGTAGATGGATATGCTTGTGTTAGATAAGGATAACGAACAATTTGTAGTAGTCAATTGTTATGCCACTAATAACAAAGTGAACAATTAAATACTTTTTTCAAATATTGAATCAAGGATTCAGCATTTTATTTCCATATATCCTTCAGCCCAAGTTGACAGATGGCCTCCTAAAAAGAAGGCCCTTCTAGTGAACTGGATATTGTATGTTTAAGATTGGGTCTTATTGATGTGTGGCGATGTAAAAATCCAGACAGGGCAGAATATACATGGAGTAATAAGGACTCATCTCTTCATTCTCGTATCGACTATTGGTTAGTGTCTAATGATTTAACTAATAATGTGACATCTGTATTGATAGAACCTTGCATAATGATGGATCAAAAAGGAATATTTATAAAAATAAATATGGTACAAGAAAAATCAGTCAAAAAACATAGCAGCTGTTGGAAATTAAATAACAAGTTGCTTAAAAATGAATGTTTAAAGGAAAAAAATAAAGGTATTATTGAAAAATATAGAACAATTGCAGATTTAGAAAAATCATATGGAAAGTATTGGGAATTAATGAAGTTTGATATTAGAACGGCATTTATTAATCAAGGAAAATTGGAAACTAAAACTAAAAATATTAAGGAAAAATCAATTATTGAGGATATTTTTAATTAGTGTAAAAAGAAAAAGGAATCTTTGACTGATTGTGAGTTACAAAAATTAGATTTATTGCAAATTGAATTAGATAAGATCTAAAGGGTTGATAGAGTTTATGAAGAATAGATAAAGTCCTTGGAATGTATTTCCTAATTATATATTTAATACTCTTGGAGGTATAGACTTTTTGTTGAAATGTAATTTTTCTGTTCACAAAATTGCTGTTAAATTGGCCGGTTTTCACAGACAAGCCCTGTTAGCATGGAAATTGATGTATAAGCACAACTATTTCATATGGAATAACAAGGACATATTATTTAAAAACAAATCTTTATTCTATCGTACTTGGTTCAAGGAAGGTGTTCTTTTAGTAAGGCAGTTAGTTAATTCCCATGGGTACTTGTTGTCCTATACTGAATTTCTTCAGAAATTCCAATTACCAGTTAAACCAAGAGAATTTGCTATTGTTTTTGACACAATTCCAAAGAGTGTGATGTTACATTTAAAAAACTGTATTCCAGAAGAAATCAGTATGGTTAATCCTTGTGGTAACATTTTCATCGAAAATGTCGACGTTTTAAAACAACAGTGTAGCAATAAGTTTATAAGGAATGCTCTTAGTTCTGTGTCCTTACCTTTTTTTGGTCTTCTTTATTTGGTAATATCTCTTGGGTTAAAGCATGGAAACTGCCAAATAAGTTTTGTATCAATAACAAAATTAAGGAAGTGTCTTACAAAATACTTCATAGAATTTATCCTGCTAAGCATGTTTTGGAAAGATTTAAGCTTAATATTTCGTATACCTGTGAATTTTGTGGTCAAGAAAAATAAACTATTTTGCATCTTTTTTTTTCATTGTATTTACTCGAGATTATTTTGGAAGGATTTGGAATTCTATATTAACAGAAAAATGGAGTGTATAGACATTTGTATAGGCCTATTTGATATACTTTTTTATACAGAAAACGAAAATTTGAATAGTAAAGAACAACATATTATACATTTGTTTATTTTGTTAGGAAAATTCCATATACATAAGAAGTGGGCTCAATGTAAACCTAGTTTTGCACATTTTATAAATGACTTTAAATTATATGTAAATCTCTTAGAACAAACAAAAAACAAAAAAGCATTGAAAACATGTAATGCTCTGAAAGCATTGAACTTTATGTAATTTTCTTCCTTTTTTCTTTTCTTTTTTTTCTCTGGCAACTAATAATGTCAATTTGATAATGTGAATATGTAATTGTCACGAATTCGGTTCATGGACTTCCGTTTATTCACCACCAGATGTCACACTTTCCATTACATTGACTCTCGCAATACCTCATGTTCTTGTGGAATTGAATTAAAAAGCATTTTTAAAAAACAACAACAACAGTCTGGTCAGTACTGACTCGTTTATCGTCCGTTTATTTTCATGAAATGGAACGAGTACAAAGTAGTGATGGCGAGATGAAGCATTGAAGCTTTTCAACCAAGTGGTTCACAAAAGGGTTCATTTCTCGAGGCTTCATTTGCTCACAATACCACCTGGTGGCCAAAGAGTATAAAACAAGCAGATACATTACAGAGGTCCTGATGTGATTTGTGATACACTGCATGTTGTGCCAATTAAGGCTTAGGAATAACGGTGAAGAAAAAAATCAATTTCCACATAGACTAATCTATTTATATGAATATAATGTGTATTTTCTATTGGTATATAATGATTGGATAACATAACTGTGTAATAAACGCATTGGTTTGAAATTAATGGGGTTATCAAATGTGTGTAAATCAAGTCTTTGCTCATAATAGGCAGGAGTGGCAATATTATTAGTCTAAAACTGGAAAGTGGCTGGGTTTAACAGGGAAGAAGAGTATGAATTTACAAGATTTGAACCGCTTCCTGAATAAAGCATACAAGCCTCGATGCACAGTGTTGGGGAAAGTTACTTTTAAAAGTAATGCATTACAATATTGCATTACTCCCTAAAAAAGTAACTAATTACGTTACTTGGTTACTTTTTATGGAAAGCAATGCGTTATATTACTTTTGCGTTACTTTCATGTTACTTTTTAAATATGAGCAGGGCTTGATTGATTTTAATATAAAAGTTCTATTTATAGCAAATGTAAAAGCCCTTTCACACCAAAAAGTGTAATGAATAAACCTCAGGCTGAAGCAAAAGTAAATTCACGTCTGTATGTAACAGGTAGTATTTAATAGTATTAATTACACTACCCAGCAGGCATTAACATTAAGACAAAGTTAATACGGTCATAATTCTGTTCAATATGCAAAGCCATATTTCATTTTGTTCAATCATTTGTTTAATGTAAAGTAATTTCGTTTTAACATTAATTGTGTTTGGAAGAGGTGGAAATGTAATGGGGAAATTGTCAATTAATCAATTGGTTTATTATGTTGTGTTTATTACAAGGTAGTTCGAATAGGCGGTGATTGACAAAAGAGGCCTGATCCATTAGTCTGGGATCAACCGCTAATGTCTCGACTCATTTTCTCTTCTCCCAATATGGGGACAGGAGACTTGTCAGTCAATAAATGGGAAAACAAAGTAACTGGCATTACTTTTTTGAAAAAGTAACTCAGATATTTTCTTGTAAATTAAAAAAAGTAATACGTTACTTTATAATTGACAAAAGTAATCCGATAACGTAACTCGCGTTACTTGTAATGAGTTTCCCCCAACACTGTCGATGCGCGCTTCACTGAAGCTGCTGGTGTTGTGCCGAGAAAAGCACCCGTCGCGGGAACGCGTTTTTGAAGACGATAGCCTTACAACGAAACCATAAGGTCGCGGAGGATAGGCCTGCCCTACATCCCATGCATCCTTCAAATTCAGCTGAATGAAGAACGCGAAACGAAGGGTGATTCTCAATATCCTCGCTCCTCTGCCCTCCATCCTATGACCCGGAAACCGATCGAGGAGCTATGAGCGAGGATACACGGGTGTTTTTCATCGAAAAACCTGACGCACGTATACATCCTCCCCCTTCACATCTGTTGTAATCATTTTAATTTATATTTTACCTTTGCAGTTTAAATAAACCATACATGTCATATATTTCAAACGGCATCTTGCTTTATTAATATTTATTAACAAACTTTAACAACATAAGGGCAGATCCCTTTAGCGCAGCTGATGATGCTTTGAAGTGACGCTAAAGGGAGCGAGGGCATATCATTTCACTTGATTCACCTCCTCCGTCCTCCCGTCTTTTCCTTGCGTCCTTCCAAGAATCCTAGCGATTGAGACGGCCTTCAGCGACGTTTGATGACGTGGCAGCCGAGATATGCTGCCTTCCGTTTGAGAAGCATCCAAAAAAGAAGAAGCTGCCATCACTAACTCTGGGGCAAGCGGCAACCTCCCGCTCTCTCTCGTGAAGCCAACAAGGAAGTGACTTAAACTGTAATTCATCATCTGGCCGCTAGAGGCTGGCTGCAAAAGGGAGTCAATCCCATAGACTCCCCATGTTAAAATGCCCAACTTTACAGCAGAAAAAAACGTTTACAATCTGGTTCAAAAAATTATTTCGGTCTATATAGCCAATTTTGCCCTTCATGACAACTGTGAGGTGGGTGAATTTTTTTTATAACTCATCCGTTGAAATTATATTAAGCCTTAAAATTCTGCATAATTAAGGGCGTGGCCATTTGAGTGACAGGTGGATTGCCGCTGCTGACTGCCTTCGAGCTAGGTGGGCGTGGTTTCAGCAACCTGCTCCCGCCTCTGCCCATTTTCGATTATCCGGGAGTGACGCGCGGTGACGCGCTGCAAAGACGCCGACGGCTGGCTCCGCCCACTTTGGGCTTCAGAAAGGCTCTTCGGAATTCTACAGGTGACGTCACGGACACTACGTCCATGTTTTTATACAGTCTATGCTCTGGGGCTGGGCGGACAGGAGGAATAGGCCGTTTCTTTCTTTGGTGAGACTTTTTCTGTTGAGTGTCTAGTTCTTGATTTTACAGTTGGTAAAGCTAGTGTTTATGTCTGTGTGGCATTATGCTTTCGAGTAGAAATAATGACGCTGTTTTTACAAATGTGGTTATGCAACACCGTCTATTGTCACATATGAAATTTCACAAGATACACTTTCAAAACTCTTCATAAGTGTTTATATTCATAAATAATTTTCGACGGCTAAAAACTATTCGATGGTTTGTTTTTTGGACCTTTTGGTTTTAATTTTGTGGGGACTTTTTCCGAATTCAAAATGAAAGTGAAAGTATTCACTGCTTGGTAAATATGGTAAAAATAGAAAAAAAAATGTAAAGTCTGTGAAAACAAATCTGCATCGGTAATCCTTTTGATCTTTTATTTAAAAAAAACAAAACAATAATCTAACCTTTCATTGGAGAAAAGGGTGAAAATATCATTATGAAATAAATATTTTGTTTTAATACACATTGGCCACAATTAATCATACCCTTTATTCAATACTTTTTGCAACCTCCGTTCGTCTTCACTCATAAAAGCGTTTCGAGAACATCTGACAAGAGATCAGAGACATTCCTTCATCCAGGCCCTTCTGATTTCCAGGTCAATGTTAGTGCTTTTTTGAATGAGAGCATTTTCTTTTCTTGATTTTTCTTGAAACCCTCGAAACAACATGTAATGATGTAGGTGCATTTTGATAAATTTGTTTGAGGCTTTCTGACCTTGAGACTCAACTATTTTCCTACTATCAACTATTTTTCAAACTATCCTCCTCACGTTGCTTTAAGACAATAAATATGCATCCTCTTCCAGGCAAATTTGTAACATGTTTAGTTGATTGGAATTTTTTAATTATTGCCCCGATGGTGGAAATGAGAATTTTCAACACTTTAGCTTTTTTCTTACAGTTACTTTCTAATATGTGAAGTTCAACAATGTTTTGATGCACATCAGAAATATATTCTTTGATTTTACTCATTGTGATCAATGATTAATGGAATTTGGCCTTTGTGTTCCCTCATATTTATATTCTTGTGAAACAGGAAGCCATGGCTGGATAATTTCATGTTCCCTGTCACCCTGGTGTGATAAAAAAAAAATGCAAATAGGAATATATTTCAGAGATATTTTAATCATAAGAATTTCTAGGGGTACCAATAATTGTGGTCATTGTGTAGGCTACTAGAGAAAATTATTTCATAATGTGGCCCCCCCCCCCCTCACTTTTTTTACGTCTATTGAACGTTAGATTATTATTATTTTCTCTTTTTGACATTTTTGAATAAAAGATCAAATTGATAAACAATGCAGACTTATTTTCACAGCCTTCTTTGATCATTTATTTACCAAGGGTGTAAATAATTTAATTATTTCGGTCTATATAGCCAATTTTGTCCTTCATGACAACTGTAAGGTGGGTGAATTTTTTTTATAACTCATCCGTTTAAATTATATTAAGCCTTAAAATTCTGCATAATTAAGGGCGTGGCCATTTGAGTGACAGGTGGATTGCCGCTGCTGACTGCCTTCGAGCTAGGTGGGCGTGGTTTCAGCAACCTGCTCCCGCCTCTGCCCATTTTCGATTATCCGGGAGTGACGCGCTGCAAAGACGCCAACGGCTGGCTCCGCCCACTTTGGGCTTCATAAAGGCTCTTCGGAATTCTACAGGTGACGTCACGGACACTACGTCCATGTTTTTATACAGAATATGCTCTGGGGCTGGGCGGACAGGAGGAATAGGCCGTTTCTTTCTTTGGTGAGACTTTTTTTTCTGTTGAGTGTCTAGTTCTTGATTTTACAGTTGGTAAAGCTAGTGTTTATGTCTGTGTGGCATTATGCTTTCGAGTAGAAATAATGACGCTGTTTTTGAAAATGTGGTTATGCAACACCGTCTATTGTCACATATGAAATTTCACAAGATACACTTTCAAAACTCTTCATAAGTGTTTATATTCATAAATAATTTTCGAAGGCTAAAAACTATTCGATGGTTTGTTTTTTGGACCTTTTGGTTTTAATTTTGTGGGGACTTTTTCCGAATTCAAAATGAAAGTGAAAGTATTCACTGCTTGGTAAATATGGTAAAAATAGAAAAAATTTTTTAAAGTCTGTGAAAACAAATCTGCATCGGTAATCCTTTTGATCTTTTATAAAAAAAAAAAAAAAACAATAATCTAACCTTTCATTGGAGAAAAGGGTGAAAATATCATTATGAAATAAATATTTTGTGGGGCTGGGCGGACAGGAGGAATAGGCCGTTTCTTTCTTTGGTGAGACTTTTTCTGTTGAGTGTCTAGTTCTTGATTTTACAGTTGGTAAAGCTAGTGTTTATGTCTGTGTGGCATTATGCTTTCGAGTAGAAATAATGACGCTGTTTTTACAAATGTGGTTATGCAACACCGTCTATTGTCACATATGAAATTTCACAAGATACACTTTCAAAACTCTTCATAAGTGTTTATATTCATAAATAATTTTCGACGGCTAAAAACTATTCGATGGTTTGTTTTGTGGACCTTTTGGTTTTAATTTTGTGGGGACTTTTTCCGAATTCAAAATGAAAGTGAAAGTATTCACTGCTTGGTAAATATGGTAAAAATAGAAAAAAAAATGTAAAGTCTGTGAAAACAAATCTGCATCGGTAATCCTTTTGATCTTTTATTTAAAAAAAACAAAACAATAATCTAACCTTTCATTGGAGAAAAGGGTGAAAATATCATTATGAAATAAATATTTTGTTTTAATACACATTGGCCACAATTAATCATACCCTTTATTCAATACTTTTTGCAACCTCCGTTCGTCTTCACTCATAAAAGCGTTTCGAGAACATCTGACAAGAGATCAGAGACATTCCTTCATCCAGGCCCTTCTGATTTCCAGGTCAATGTTAGTGCTTTTTTGAATGAGAGCATTTTCTTTTCTTGATTTTTCTTGAAACCCTCGAAACAACATGTAATGATGTAGGTGCATTTTGATAAATTTGTTTGAGGCTTTCTGACCTTGAGACTCAACTATTTTCCTACTATCAACTATTTTTCAAACTATCCTCCTCACGTTGCTTTAAGACAATAAATATGCATCCTCTTCCAGGCAAATTTGTAACATGTTTAGTTGATTGGAATTTTTTAATTATTGCCCCGATGGTGGAAATGAGAATTTTCAACACTTTAGCTTTTTTCTTACAGTTACTTTCTAATATGTGAAGTTCAACAATGTTTTGATGCACATCAGAAATATATTCTTTGATTTTACTCATTGTGATCAATGATTAATGGAATTTGGCCTTTGTGTTCCCTCATATTTATATTCTTGTGAAACAGGAAGCCATGGCTGGATAATTTCATGTTCCCTGTCACCCTGGTGTGATAAAAAAAAAATGCAAATAGGAATATATTTCAGAGATATTTTAATCATAAGAATTTCTAGGGGTACCAATAATTGTGGTCATTGTGTAGGCTACTAGAGAAAATTATTTCATAATGTGGACCCCCCCCCCCTCACCCTTTTTACTTCTATGTAACGT
>NW_015505195.1:4788097-4795846 GCF_001515645.1 Sinocyclocheilus grahami
TCATTGCGTAGGCTACTAGAGAAAATTATTTCATAATGTGACCCCCCCCCCCCTCACTTTTTTTACGTCTATTGAACGTTAGATTATTATTATTTTCTCTTTTTGACATTTTTGAATAAAAGATCAAATTGATAAACAATGCAGACTTATTTTCACCGCCTTCTTTGATCATTTATTTACCAAGGGTGTAAATAATTTTGAGCACAACTGTAGGTCTACTTTAAGTTATGAATTAAGCTTGATTGGATCTGTTTTAACATGTTTGTTGTTCATGTAAGCCCTAAAATAGAAAATTAAAGCATGCACAGAACAAGCTAGAACTTGATAAACTGGAATATCTTAGTTTATTTCCCTTTTAGTCCAATATGGTCAATGAAAAGATTTCTCCAGCCCCGTGTATACAGTTTGTGTCTTAATAAATGCATACATGTTAGTTATTTTATTTTGTTCTCTCACATTATTTTTGCATAGCCATTTTTGTTCTCTTTCAGACCTTAGAAATAATTTAGCCTTTTTTGCTACTGTGTATTATAGATTGATAATTGATCAACCTCTTTGCATGTGAAATTATTATGTATTTGCTGTTTTTTGCTTTTCTCATTAGCTATAACCTTTTAACTCTTATTTATTATTTTAACTTCACAGAATTCAACTGATTACTGTACTTACTCAAGAGGGGTCATGCCGAGTATGTAGAGGAAGAAGAGTTTGTTGGAGTTTTCTGCCAAAGCATCTTAAGTCTCCATCAAACAGATCATCTAAAGGCAGGGAACCTGCCATCAGGATCTGAAATAGCCTTTATATGCATATAAACAGAGACCTGAAGTACCTCTCAGTGAACAGGAATGCAAGTACCGGGATCTAATTCATTATTTAATGTGAAGTTGTAAAGAAAGAAATAGCTTCATGAAATCTGAGGGTGAAACATTTTCCTTCACTTTGATGGACTAAAATGGATTAAATAATCCTTGTTTGCATTTTATATGGACATGTTATTGCTGAGGACCATTATATCCACCATTGCTGCCATCATCGCTACTAATTTTGAACTTTGCTTCTGTGGATGTGCCCGTGCTGAATATGATATAGATGGAGAATGCTGCCCCATGTGTGCCCCTGGTAAAGTACAAATGTTTACTTTGGATTCTGTACAATAAAAGCTGGAATACACTACACAAACTCTGGACAGATTTTTGCCCAATGTTTGCAGTCTGGAGAAGTTGCTGTTAGTTGCCGAAAGTCAGAGCCAGTCTGCAACTTGTGGGCAGGCAGAGTTGACAGATTTGACAGAAAATAGTGTGTGATGGTAAAGAATCAAGATTTTTTATCTTCAGGCTATGATTCTATCCAGTTGGGAGATCAAACATGTTTAATATTTTAAAATGATTTTTGAACATTCATTTGTCATATGTCTTGAAGCAACGAGACATGTTTCTGTGTGAGCTGAGTTTGAAACGTTTGGAAAAACTGGAAGTGTGCAATCCTCAATGATGTATTGTATGGTGTCCAGGTTTTCCTGGTAACCATAATGTATAATGCCAAGTGTTTTCAAATCTGTTCAAATTTTAAAAGTTGTGTAGCGTATTCTGGCTGTGAGTAATGTTAACCAATTTAACAAATAATAAGAGTTAATAGATCCTAAATAGTTAAGTTAAAATTTAAAGTTAAAAGTTATGTTTTAAAGACAGAGAGCACAAAGATACACTGTTTTCAAACGTGTATTACACAAGTCATTTAAACTATTGATTCAGTTTTATTAAAATGCTGTTATGGCTATGTTGTGAAAAACTTTTTGTCTGTAAGACGGACATGACTAGTGTCAGCTGATAAAGTCATAAATCAGCTGATAAGTCATGTGATGCAGCAAAGAGGTCACTTGACCAAAAAAGTTTCCATGACTATGTTTGTTTGATATGTAATCATTTTCTTTAAAGAAAAAACTTGCTTTACCTTTCTTGTAGGGAACCGTGTTTATTGGCATTGTACTATAGACACAAGTACAACATGTGTTCCTTGTCCTGTATCAACTTACACAGATGAATCCAGTGGACTCACAAAATGTTTTTCCTGCACTGTGTGTGATACAGGTGTGTGCCCATTAACGCAATGGTAACGAGATATAAAACCGTAATAAGAAAGTGCTGTCTAATGTATTTACACTTTAAATATGATTAGTTGCTTTGTTTTTGTGTCCACAGTCCAACACTTAAAATTGAAAAAGGCCTGTACACGCTCTGCAGATACAATTTGTGAGCCTAAGGAAGGATTCCATTGCATTAAACTAAATAAAGACTCCTGTGCATTAGCAGTGGAACACACTGAATGTAAACCTGGACAATATATTAAACAAACAGGTGAGTGTATATATACTCAATTGTAGAGTTTTAAAAGCAGGGACAAAATGCATGCAAAATTTATTTTAGCTATTGTATTTTACCCTAGGTACCAAAAAAAGACGCTTTAATGACATTTTAAATACATTTTATATTTGATCTTTTTACAGGAACACCATTTACAGATACCGTATGTGCTGGCTGCACAGATGGAACTTATTCAAATGGCTCTCTGATGGCCTGCCTACCACATTCAAAGTGAGAAGTGTCCACAGATCAGAGAATTTCATTTAAAGATTACTCTAAAACTGGATATACTAATATCACTGAATTAAATATCTTCAGATGTGAGACTATGGGACTTACAGAAATAAAAGCAGGAACAACATCCTCTAATGCTGAATGTGAGAAAGTGACTTCAGTTGGTCTTATAGTTGGAGTCACAATTACAGTTCTTGTAGCTGTAGCTGTGACATTATTAGCATGCATCATATACAGAAAACATAAAGCAAGGCACTCTAACGAAAGTAAGAACTCAATTCTTACTATAAAATTGCAGTAAATGCTCATTTTAACGTTACTATAATTAACATTAACAGTACTAATATTTTTTATATTGCAGGTGTCTGTTACACCCCACAACAAGCAACTGAGGATGATGAATCGGTAAGTGAATATTTGACCTGTTCTTTATTAATGCAGTTAAACATTTCAACATTTTATTTATTCTTTTTTAAAGAAATGGTAGACTCAGTTGGACCTACTTTGATAAACCAGTATTAACAGGTAAGAGCCAAAAGCTGATCAATAGGATCTTTATATTATAGTATAGTATAGTATATTATATAAGAGTGGTCACATGAAACCTGTTGTGTAGTTCTTCCTTTGAAAAAGTGCTTTCTAGTAAAGGTCCTGACATTTCAGAATCTATGACCCAGAATCTCCAAATGACAACCATTTATTTTTCAGCACTGATTTTTCTTAAACAAAATAAATGACTACTATAGAGTGCATTCAATTGACTTTAATTGACTTTAGGGAAAAAATAAGATATAAATTGTATGACATGACAATTTAATTATTAATGATATAATGTTCATGTAATTATTTTCAGATATTGTTGTCTAGACTAGTGAGAGGGAAAAGCTTTTCTAAACTCTGAATCAGTTGAATCAAGTGCTTTGCAAAATGATTTGCTCTTTCAAATCACTTGAAGCAGCACATTCTGGTGGCACCTATAGTCATAACATAAGGAGAACACCACACGAATGTGTAATGACACCTTTTGCAAATTGTTAAGGTTTTCATAAAAGTATAATCTATCAAATCATTAAATATCATAAAACATGAAGTGTATGTTTTTGTGTTCTTTTATTGATTTTAGTGTTTGTTTTGTGTTTTTTGAGAGGGCTTGCTATCAGGCCAATCTGAGACAAGGCCTATATAACATCACTCTCTATTTTTCCATATATGACTGTCATTAAAACTGAACCTAAATTATAAAGCTCAATGATCAGTTAAAACCATATCTCTGCTTCATTGGTCAACAAGATCCACGACCTTTGTGAACCATTGTGAACATTTACAAATGTAAAAAAAACAATCTAGCATCTATCACTAGTCTAGAACCTCTCATTGCTTGATGTGTGTTCACTTAAATGACAAAAGTAGTGCAGTGAAATTAAAAGACCATTGTGGGAAAAAATGCGCATTACACAGGCCAATTTTGTGTTGAGTCATACAGGACATAAAGGCATTTTTACAGATCACATTATGAGGAAAATATGGCTCAAGCACATGGCCTAAAACTAACTTTTTGCCACACCTGCCAATGGTCGGTGATGTGATTAAATTTACCAGTCAAATTTTTTTTTTTACCAGCCATTAAACAATTTTTGCAAAAACAGGCAGTTATTACTACTACAATGACTAAACATATTTACAATGTTTTTAATTTGTCCTTTACTTACAAGAAAAAAAAACAACAAACAGTTGTTTTTTTATCCCTATAAAACAATGAGATGCATACTCTGTTTGCAGTGCGTAGCCTGGTGTGTATTTTTTTCACCGCATCCATGTTAACAAATTAAAGCAGGGCTATTCAATTAGCTTCATTTGAGGGCCGGATTATCGAACTGAAAATTTGAAGGGGACCAAGGGAGTGGAGGCCATCTGGATCTCTTTCTGGGGGGACCTATAAAATTAGAACTTAAATTGAAATCTAAAATCTATAAAAGGTTAACATTAGTGTTGTCTGTCAATCGATTAAAAAAATAATTAATCACATTTTTCTGTAATCATGATGAATCGCATATTTATATTTCACATTGAACCTCCAAATGAATGTAGAAACAACATATAGATAGTATTTTTAAAATGTTTTTAATGGTATCTTTTTACTAAGTAACCTATTGTTAATGAAGTATTGATCCCAATACTGCTTCTGGCGTCTCTATTAAATGCATTTTTCCTCAATTTTACCTAGCCTTTTAATTATAGCCATTCAACATTACAGTATAATTGTGACTTACAATGGTTGAACACGAAAGAAGATATTTTGAAAAATGTTAGTATCCAATCAGTTGATGGGCACCATTGACTTCCATAGTAGGAAAAAAAATTACTATGGAAGTCAATGTAAAACCTGAGCCGAACGAGCAACCTTTGCACCGTTTAGTTGCCGTAAATCCCAGGTATTTGTCGCCACATTCTCGGGTTATAAAGAATAGAGAAGGGAAAAGTTAATCTTCCTAAATGAAGCAGCAATATCTTCTCAGGTAAAAGTTATTAGAACCATGTCTAGGGACAAGCTGGCCATCACACTGCTCTGACCTTATCAGTGAGGGGTGTATCTTCTTCCTGCGCCCATCCATGCCCCGTATGTTACGTCTACTGTAAAAACGCCAATCAAATAACCTGCCAAAAGCTGTGACTTCATGATTTATATTTACATCAACCACAGCATCTCAGATGAACGCTCGCAGAACTTGCTGCTCTGTTAAGGTCGATGGTGAAGCATGTGTGATCTATAGGGCTCCATTTGAAGCATAGGGTCAGAGTAAACGTTTTTTGCATAGTCATTGAATCTCTGCATAAAGTATGAAAACACCTAAGTGAAACGCATGCTCGATTATATATTCGTGAAAATATGCAGACATATTTTTTTTATCATTATACAACACGCTTTGCTTATGGCCGCTGACAATTTATTACACTTGTTAAATTCTGCCACCAGAATCACTTGCAACTGTATCGTATGCATTATTTCCTTGTTTACATGTCTGGTCTGCTGTCTTCCCACCCCGAGATTAGTAAATAACTGTTACTTTATGTGTTGTTTGTAGGATCAATAGTTCGCAGTGACTGTAGTGGGGACTTAAGTACTGCATGCAAACCCTGCACTCCAGGAACATTCATTAGTGAACCTAATGGCCTTCCTAAATGTTTCACATGCAGAAACTGTGTTGAAAGTATGTATTTTTAATGTTTTTTTAACCTTCAGAATGTGTCATTTTATTCTATTACTTATGTATGATTTGCTATGTGTCCTCTTTTAGGTCAAGGCTTTTACATCCAGCGTAAATGCACTACAATACAAGACACCATCTGTGGTGTACTTGATGGATATTACTGCATTGATTACTCAAATTTACAGTGCAGTCATGCTCAAAAACACAGTGTTTGCAAACCAGGACAAGAAACAAAAACACCAGGTATTGTTTCAGAATACTTAAAAAAAAATCTTATATATTCCTATAAAAAAATCCTATATTTTTCATGATTTAATGTTCAAAGGGATAGTTCACCCAAACAGGTGTTTTTTAAGAATTTTTTTGTGTCTGCTTACAGGAACAAAGACATCAGATACAGTATGTGTGGACTGCCCTCATGGGTTTTATTCTCCATTAGGTCTGAACTGCACCAAATGGACAGAGTAAGTAAAATATTATTTGTACTTCCTGAAGTATTTGCATTTTTATCTGTAATTAATGATGTTTATTTTTTCTCAGTTGTTCAGCTAGGAATGAAATAGAGACAGACAATGGCAGCTCTGATAAAGATGCCACATGCACACCGAAAAGACGGAAAAGATATGGTCTCATTTTTGCAATAGTTTTAACACCATTATTCTACATAATTCTATACCTTGCCCCACAGAGCACAAGTGAGTACATGCTGGATTCATCTGAGTTTTAATTTTTCACACAGTGCAATCAGAATGGTTTGATTAAAGAAGCCTGGATAGCAAATAACTAACCAAATGCTAGTGGTTTTGCTGGTGATTATTAAAATGAAAGATTATAATGAATCAATGAATTGAATCATTAATAAATGCCCTTAATTTTGTATTGTGATAAAATTGTGATCTTGCTTGTATAGAGATCAGACTAATACATTTTATTTAAAAAGACTTTAACATCACAGAATCTTGTATTAGATTTAGTTATTCTCATTAAGTTTGTTAGTAGGGTAAGAAATGTTAATACATATAAAATCAATAATAAACATAAATAATAAAAATAAATAAATCATATACATAAAATGGCAATACACAATATACCCACAATTTAAGTCTTCTTTTAAGAAGAGACTTGGTTTTAACAGTTTATTTTTGGCGTGTTTTTTAATTTTTGTCCTGTTACAGAATGTACTAAATATGTTTGTGTTTATTGCACTATTGTACTATAATCAGCACAAATAATTTCTTTTTTTATGTTTTATAGGTTGTAAACTTAAAGTAAGTCCTTTTAATTAAAAAAAAATGTCATGTGTGATACTGCATTTTTCAGCAATTTAATTTTGGTCAATCACCAATTACTATTGAACTATGTATATTATACTTTACATGTTTAATTCCTTAAAAATAATTTACTCTGTTATGAGTTCTTTGAGTTCATAAGTCTTGAAAAATTTCATAAATTGTTTGCCTGGATATTGACTGATGTTGGTTGTTGTTACACTCAACAGCATCCTGTTGAAGAAACAAATCCTGCAAATACAACACAACACAAAAACAACACACGGTAAGAAGTAATAACTTTCTTCAGTCTTGTCATTCAGGTGACAAAGTTATAATAAACCTAATATATATACATATTGTTTGTTTACAGGGAGGAAAACTGAGGAACAAGTTGATTCCCAAGAATCTCAGTCACACCACCTGCTAGTTCTCTAGCAGCCTACTTATTATAGGAGTGTGACATTGCATTCTTCTCCGTGTGCTGTGACCTTGACGTGGTGGAGAAGCTTGAGTTCCTCCAGCAGCTTGAGAACTGTGAGAGCAGGTTCAACCACACTAGTGTAATCACATCTAGGAGGACAAACTAACAACAGCTAGCTTTTAGTAGGGATGGGCGTATCGATCCTGTAGTATGTACAAACCCAATTCCAAAAAAGTTGGGACACTACAAATTGT
>NW_015505195.1:4797235-4813110 GCF_001515645.1 Sinocyclocheilus grahami
CATTGTGCAGTTTAGAGAGCTTCATTTATTATAACGGAACTTTGTGAGATCGCAATGAACGAAGATGAGTGACGCTTTTTAGTGATAATAACAGTGTCCCAACTTTTTTGGAATCGGGTTTGTATATATCTATACTGATGTATTAAAAGTATCGATTCTCAAATAAAAAATATCCATACTAAGATGTTTTTTACCAGTGATTTTGTGATGCAAGACAGAACCAATCAATCACAGAGAACGTTCACTCACTACTGGCAGTTCATTCAAACAGAATACTTTTGGGAAACGCAGCCCAGAACAATGCTTATCAGAGGGCAGAAAAATATATATACAGTGCCCTCCATAAGTATTGGAATAGTAATGACAAAATTGCTTTGTCTGCTGTGGATTCAAGACATCTGCAAATATGATTAAAATATGAATATGAGACAAAACTACAAAATGTCACATTTTTATTATTGGGTGATTCAACACATGTTTTACCAACTAAGAAGATCAGCACTTTTAGAGTTTAATCCCGTATCTGATGTGAGCATAAGTATTGGGACAGTTGACTCACAGGTCTTTCTAAGTGATCAGCTGTGTCCTGTTGCATTGCTCAGATATTAAAAGCAGGGAATGTGCTGTATCAGTTATAGCCATTGCTTCTGCATTCTGAGTCTTGCATTTGATGACAACACACACAAACCAGTATGAAGATGAGGGAGCTGACTTTGAGAGAAAAACAAGCAATTTGGATGCTAAAAGAAAAGAGGAACTCAATTAGAGTTATAGCAGTATAACAGTGGGCATGGCAAAATTTGGAATGTCCTGAAAAAGAAAGAAACCACCAGCGACTACTGCAACCAACAATGACCCGGTCGGCTGAGAAAAACAACAGCCGTTGATGACAGACAAATCATAAAAGCTGTGAAAAAGAACCCCAAAATAAGTGTCTGTAAAATCACCAACAATCTCCAGAAAGCTAGAGTGATGGTCTGACAATCTACTGTCCGCAGGAGACGTTGACATAGAATTACAGAGCACTCAGCAAGATGCAAACCTCTGACTAGCACCTAAAATAGAAAGGCAAGATTAGAGTTAATCAGAAACATTTAGTCAGAATTCGCTTTCAGCGGTGAGTGAATTCTGACAAAATGTTTCTGATTGGCCATTGCCTTCAAGAAATCAACAGATATGTCTGTGATTGGCTACATTGCTCAACGCACATTTTTTAAGTGGAGTTTTGCACGCTCGTCCTAATCTCATCATGACTAAGTGCAGACGCGATGCAAGTAAGAGATTCATTGTGCAGTTTAGAGAGCTTCATTGATTATAACGGAACTTTGTGAGATCGCGATGAACGAAGATGAGTGACGCTTTTTAGTGACTTTTTAGACGCTTTCTAGGGTATATTTGTTGGGCACATACACCCTGCAAAGTTTCGGGAATGACATCCGCATATTTATGCGGTATTCACTCTCGAAATAGCAGTGATTGGCAATGGACGGAACATAAAATATGTTGATTTAATTCTGGAACCGGTCCTGGCCAAACCTGTGTCCTGACATTTTATCCTACCCGTCAGTACTACTGCGCATGCGCACATCAATGCTCATGTTGAACAATATTTAATGTATCTGGATTACTGTAAGGGTAGGTTTAGGGTTGGGGTAGGTGTAGACTATAATAAAACACAATCTAATAGGCAGAAAAAATGTATTTATTGTTGGTTTCCTGTAGCTGTATCCCTTCTAGCCACAACCGCGAATATAACACATAATTACTGTATTTGCATTACTGTAAGGGTAGGTTTAGGTTTGGGGTAGGTGTGACGTTAATAAACCATAATTTTACAGGTAGCATTTTTCGTTGTCGAATTGTACTACCCACTGTTTTAACGGGAGGTAGCAAAATCTGACAGGGTAAGCACAAATCGACAGAACACCGCCACAGACAGCGCGCGTCCCGAACGAGATCTAGCCTAATTCACGGACCAAAAGTGTGTAAACTTTATTTTACTTTATTTCAATTATATACATGCTGTAGCCTATTGTATTTAATAAATAAGCTGATAAAAAAAGAAAAAAAGAAACATTTAACTCATTGCGTATACATAACTCGTGCATTTGCAGCTGTCGCACTTTTCGTAATGTCATTATAGCATTTTATTTTAAAAATGGAGCGCATCCTTGTGCTAAGAAGGCCTGCCCCCGAAATTTTTTTTAAATATATAAATATATATCGTTATATTAATAGCATTTTATTTCAAAAATGGAGCGCTTCCTTGTGCTAAGTAGGCCTGACCCCGACTAAAGATTTTTCTAGTCAACTAGCCGCGCGTTATATTAAATTGATTAATATAATAATATACTAAACCATCCTTTAATATATAGACAGGCGTATTAAAGCCAATTCCGCGCTCAAGCTCGCGCATTACGCAATTGCCTCAAAGCACCGGCAAAGTGATTATGAATGTGTTGGGGAAAAAGAAGACATTTTAATTATTTATTAATAAACTATAGTGCTTTCTCAGTCAGTATCGGCTGCAAAGATGAAGTTGCCGAACGCAGACGCTGACTTGCCATCTTCACATGGACGTGCCTTTAATAGAAAAAATTGAAATTAAATTTTCATACGGACTACATAATTAGAGAGTATTACAAAATCGGGTGGGCGAGTTTTCCTTATATTTATTTTATTATTCATATAAAAAAAACTGTTTTGGTTATATTTACTATTAGGGTGAATAGGGGTAGTTTGGGACATTGTGTAATCTGGTACACCTAAACTCCAGTGTGTTTATTTACTATTCTAACTAAATGTAGTCAACAGGAGTAAGTTCAAGCTCAAACTGGTGCATGACGTTTTGCTACGGTTTCCGGTTTGAATGACATGTTTCCTGGAAACGGTGTGCAACGGGGTTTGAGATACGTTTTCTCTTGTTTGGTGGGTGTGTCAAAAATGTCAGCCCAATCAGCAGCAACATGTATATAAACCACACGTGGGCACATACGCCCTGCAAAGTTTCGGGAATGACATCCGCATATTTATGCAGTATTCACTCTCGAAATAGCAGTGATTGGCAATGGACGGAACATAAAATATGTTGATTTAATTCTGGAACTGGTCCTGGCCAAACCTGTGTCCTGACATTTTATCCTACCCGTCAGTACTACTGCGCATGCGCACATCAATATTGCTCATGTTGAACAACAATATTTAATGTATCTGCATTATTGTAAGGGTAGGTTTAGGGTTGGGGTAGGTGTAGACTATAATAAAACAATCTAATAGGCAGAAAAAAATTATTTATTGTTATTTATTGTAGCTGTATCCCTTCTAGCAACAACCGCGAATATAACACATAATTACTGTATTCACATTACTGTAAGGTGTTTGCACATGTTTATTTACATTAAAGGAAAACTAACTGATCTAATAAGAGCATAAGTATAGATCTGGAACTTCTTTAAGTTTGTCTAAATATAATTTAGTAATTAAACTTTTGGTCCATATCCTTTCCTTAGGAAGGTGTGCTAGACACTGATTAATGTAACATAAAAATACTATACATATATATTTTACTATTGTATTGTGGAGTGACACTTTTACCAAAAGTGTGTAAACTTTATTTTACTTTATTTCAATTATATACAGGCTGTAGCCTATTGTATTTAATAAATAAGCTGATAAAAAAACAAAAAAACAAAAATTTAACTCATTGCTTATACATAACTCGTGCGTGATTTGCAGCTGTCGCACTTTTCGTAATGTCATTATAGCATTTTATTTTAAAAATGGAGCGCATCCTTGTGCTAAGTAGGCCTGCCCCCGAAAAATGTTTTTTCCATATAAATATATATCGTTATATTAAGTTGATTAATATAATAATATACTAAACCATCCTTTAATATATAGACAGGCGTATTAAAGCCAATTCTGCACTCAAGCTCGCGCATTACGCAATTGCCTCAAAGCACCGGCAAAGTGATTATGAATGTGTTGGGGGGGAAAAAGACATTTTAATTATTTATTAATAAACTATAGTGCTTTCTCAGTCAGTATCGGCTGCAAAGATGAAGTTGCCGAATGCAGACGCTGACTTGCCATCTCCACATGGACGTGCCTTTAATAGAAATTTGTTCAAACCGGAAACCGTAGCAAAACGGTGCACTATTATTTGAGCTTGAACTTGCCCCTGGTAATCTAGGACAGTCTTCAAATGGGGGAAATATGCATTTAGGGACTTTAATTGTGAATTTATTTTGATGTTAATTACATTGTGCCAACTGTCTCTTTAATACCGTGTGGTTTATATACATGTCGCTGCTGATTGGGCTGACATTTTTGATAATTAGAGAGTATTACAAAATCGGGTGGGCGAGTTTTCCTTATATTTATTTTATTATTCATATAAAAAAATAATAACAACCTGTTTTGGTTATATTTATTATTAGGCTGAATAGGGGTAATCTGGGACATTGTGTAATCTGGTACACCTAAACTCCAGTGTGTTTATTTACTATTCTAACTAAATGTAGTCAACAGGGGCAAGTTCAAGCTCAAACTGGTGCATGACGTTTTGAACGACATGTTTCCTGGAAACGGTGTGCAACGGGGTTTGAGATACGTTTTCTCTTGTTTGGTGGGTGTGTCAAAAATGTCAGCCCAATCAGCAGCAACATAATATAATTTAATTACTAAATTATATTTAGACAAACTTAAAGAAGTTCCAGATCTATACTTATGCTCTTATTATTTCAGTTAGTTTGCCTTTAATGTAAATAAACATGTGCAAACAATATACTTGCTCTTGTGAATTTATTTTGATGTTAATTACATTGTGCCAACTGTCTCTTTAATACCGTGTGGTTTATATACATGTTGCTGCTGATTGGGCTGACATTTTTGACACACCCACCAAACAAGAGAAAACGTATCTCAAACCCCGTTGCACACCGTTTCCAGGAAACATGTCGTTCAAACCGGAAACCGTAGCAAAACGGTGCACTATTATTTGAGCTAACTTGCCCCTGGTAATCTAGGACAGTCTTCAAATGGGGGAAATATGCATTTAGGGACTTTATAAGTCTAATGACAAGGACTAATATATGCCATAATGAGAAATGGGTGTTAGGAGGTTATAACATTAGCATAAGTTCACTGTAGCTAGCAGCTAGCTAAACCAGCTAGCTAGAGAGATGCTACAGAGATGTAATCTGGGAAATGTATTCCAATAGCAAGCAAAGGTATCAGGATGAAGTAAACCGTTAATTTCATTTCCCAAATTCCCAGTTAATTTAGTATATACAACGGTTCAAACCACTGAGCAGGAGGGGGATGTGCGCCCAGGCCAGTTGACAATATTCTGTACACAAACACACACACACACACACATTGGTATCACGAAACATGTGCAGAAGATAATGGCGTGATAGATGATGAAGGGTCTCTCACCTGCAAGGAGTGTTTGTTCCTCGAGTAGCCCCAATTTTAATAGAATGGAAAACTTGTATAACCAAATGAATAATCTGTTAATCAAATTGTTGCTGGCTGTTGCTTAAATGTTAATACAATGTTAAACAAATGTTAAACAATTTTAATAGAGTTTTAAATGAATTTAAATGAATTAACAGTAGATCCTGTTAATCCTGTGTAGAGATAGAAATTATTTTTCCTGATATTGGAATATACATTTTCTTATTGTTTCTGTACTTGTCATTTTTTTCCTAATGTTTTTTTTTTTTAATTGGTGATATTGTGTTTGGCATGCATAAAGTATGGTGAATATAGGCTTTTTTTAGGCCTAATACATATGTCCCAGATTATAAAGTGACCTGTCCCAGATTATCAAAATCAGGCAGAATTTTTTTGGGGGGGCACAAAAACACTAATAGGTGTGGCATGTCTCCTCTGGGAACAATATCTACATTCTTTCTTACAATCTTGGGGATTTCAGAAAAGTCAAATATGTTGATCTGATGTGTTAGATATAGAAATAAATCGCAGAAGTCAAAATTGCAAAAAATGTCCCAGATTACTCTAATTCACCCTAATTGCCCAGCTCCACCTGCCAATGATCTAGCACCTGCGTTAAAAATTCGCCTCCCCTGCCCACAAATGATTGTTTATTTTTTCCTCATGTGTCTCACCATTAGTAACAACAATTCAAAATGGACACATTTCACGTGACATGGGAAAAAGACACTGAAAACTTCAGTGAACATCAGAAAAGCAGCGTGCACATTTCTGGTTAAAAATGAAAGGCTATCAACTGACAAATGGGAAACATCGTCATTCAAGTCAGCAGCAAGAGTCAAAGATAGTTCACAGTTTACTAAATGGTGGTAACCTCTTTAAGTTATTCTTGACTGTGTTGTATTGACTGCTTTGATGCGTTGATACCGTAAGGCATTGTTTTCATGTTTACATCCAGAAAATAATTATTTTGCTTTTATATATTTATTTATTGCTTTTTTTTCCTTGCCCCCCCCTGACTCAAGAGTCAAATATCGCCTATAAATATATATACACACACACACACACACACACATATACATATTGTTTACAAGGAGAAATATATAATTGTTTCCTAAAATTCTCAGTTATCCCACCTGCTGGATCTCCAGTGATCTACTTATTATTGGAGCTATTGGGGGCTGCAATCTTCTATGTGTGCTGTGACTTTGACGTGATGGAGAAGCTTAAAAAAAACAAGCTTGCTGTTGTGGTTGAACCTACGTTTGAAACCTTCCAATGGGATAAATTCCCTGAGGAACCCAAGCTTCTCCATCACGTCAAAGTCACAGTAGTAGCAGCTCTAGATTCGACATTGACGAGGAACTGCAATATCATTAAAAGACTCGTTCACCTCTGATCCCTGACAAAAGTCACAACATTGAACTGCTAAGATTGAAATGTCTTGAAGTGATTTTCATAATGTTTACTTGTCATTAGTTTTTAGTTACAGCAAACATTAATCCACTTACAACATTCAATGTGTGTAATTTCAGCCTAGAAAACTAGTGTTGTGTGCCGGATAAGCTAAGGTTGGTTTAGTGGCACAAAATCTGTTAAGAAATCACTGTTGAAAGATTCTGATGATCAATCACTTGATGTTATATTAACCTCTTGGCTTATGTGAGTTTAGCTAATCTAATGTGAATTTTATAAGAAAAGTCTAACAAAGTCAAAATATTTTCATTTTCATGTAGCACAAATAGTTGTGATGTACTAACATTTGTCATAGAGTAATTTGCCCCTATCAACAGCTCTACATGTTTGCACTAATGTTTGAGCTGTCCTAATCAATAAGCGGTAATGCACCTAAAGTTGGTTTGCCAACCGCCAATAAAAAGAAGCAGAACGTCGCAACAGCCCATTAATTTAGTGGAAGGAGCAAACATGAGGGCGACTCTTTTTATTTACGCATTAACTTAGGTAAGTTGACCTGTGAACGATGGTGTGGTTGACCGTGAGCGGGAAAACATTTGGCCCATTAAGAGTTTACAGGTTCGATGCTGTTTATTTTGTGTCTTTACAGGTTTTTATCATCTCTCAGTTGGAAGTACTTGTGGTCCAAATGAATCTAGATCTTTTGGCGGAGAATGTTGTCCAATGTGCAATAGAGGTAGACTAACTCTTCATCAAACATGTTTAAATATGATAGTTACATTTTTTTAAAAAAAGCTTTCCACCTGTTCTCCCATCTCCACCATACCGCAAAAGTATAGTTAACAGAAGTTATGAAATTGGGCAACATGTCTGCTATTTTTTTTATGCAGGAGAAGTGATTTATAAAAATAGTTAAGATGGGTGTATCTGTGGCACACTGCTGATGCAGGTAATTGACCACAAGAAGACAAAATTTATTTCTTTATGTATGTAATTATGCTGGATATTAAATAATTAAATAATGCTTTGGGAATTCTGCCACTATAATCCCTGCACATTCACATGTATACATACCTCCCACTCCACCTTCAACTAAAACTGTACAACTCAGGAGAACTTATGAAATCACATGAATATCTATGAACAACAACATAATCACGTATTGTCATAGGCCCTGTGACAAGGAGGGGCACTAACATATAGACGTCTAATTGGGCCTGGGCGAGGGACCATAATTTTTTTATTTTTCCAGGAGATCCTTGAATTGCTTGGTCACCACCTTGTGTCTTGTTAATATTTGATGTTTGCAGGGTCAGTGGTGTACCTTGACCGCACTGGTGATTTCAGTACAACATGTATACCCTGCAGTCCAGGAACATTCGTGAGTGAGCCCAATGGTCTTTATCAATGCTTCCCGTGCAGACAATGTGATGAAAGTATGTTTATATATTTCATGTGTATTCCTTTTGTAATTTTGTGTGAATGGGTTTCTAAATGTGCTCTTTTAGGTCAAAGACTTTACATCCAGAGTAAATGCACTACAGTAAGAGACACCATCTGTGATGTACTTGATGGATATCACTGTGTTCACTTCTCCAATTCAGAGTGCCTTCATGCTGAAAAACACAAGAGTTTGCAAACCAGGATAAGAAACAAAAACACCAGGTATGTCTGAAGTTCAGAAGGCCAATAATGGTAAGTGAACTATTTTTTTAGTAGCAGCAGCCTTCTGTCATTTTAAATATATTGGTGACCCTGTGCGGTTAATTTAATTGACCTGATTTGATAAAGGCCTCATAATTTATATAATATTATATAATAATAATAATTTAATATGTTGTAACATTGTAAAGAATGCACATTTCAAATTCAAAGTGTTTTTTTTTTCTTCTCATATCTGGCAGAAGAAAAAAGCAACGTTTATCCAGGAGCCTCAGCACAGGGCACTTGACCGGTAGCATCATTTTGAGTAGCCGCATTCTGAAATCCTGGCAAGTTTGTGGAGACCACCATGCCATTAATTCATTTTAATTTTAGATTTCTTTTTTGACAAATATAAACTGTAGTTATTTTTGAATGGATCTATATGAAAGAAATTCTGATAAAAGGTCTATACCACTGATCTATACATGTATGACTGGATTACTCCTAGAATTCTAAACTGCCAGCAAGCGGGAAGTGTTGAAGTGGTCATATTGCTATTCCACACTGGCATCATTGACTGACAGCTTAATTGTTTCTTTGGCTGTTGTCTGAAATATTTATGGCCTTTTCGTGCAGCATAATCAATATAGTATAGAAACTGCTGATGAGTGTCTACTGCACACTCCTGACACAAAATGTCATTATGTATGTAACGTTAGACTAGAGCATATATATCGGATCATTAGCAGAAACTGATGAGTGTACAATAACTATTACAATACAAGCATTTTATTATATCGTACTAATATTAAAATAATTCAGTTTACAATGCATCATCTTGTTTGGAGCAACAGTATAAATGCTTGAAAATAAAGCTTCGTTTCTTTAAGGCCATATGCAGTCATTATTTCTGTGAATAAGTTGTGAAGAGTATAGCTATTTTATTTAGTTATGTTTTTATCCCTCTGTTATTGGGCACACTGAATTATCATGGCTGGCCGTGAATATCACATTTCTACAGTGGCATTATTATTATTACACAAACAGATCACCCTAAATAAAACCTCCTTAAATTGTGTTTGCTTGCCTAAACACATATCCAAATCATTCCCCCAATCTGGCCACTTGAAATGCAAAATGAGCGGATGTTAAATCAGTTGTGGAACAGAATCCCTCTGAAGACGACATGTCTGACTGGTTTCAGTAACTTTTAGGGCGATTGATTTTAATGTAAGATGGCCATTACATATGAATAACACAACAGAACATTTGTTGCATCACAAAACATGCTGTGCATCCTAGTTATAAATACAAATAAAAGGTTAATGGCAAATCCAGTGTCTGATGTTCATTTTCAAATCATTTGGAATGATTTGAATCTGATAACACTTCCAGCATGTTTTTTGTTACAAGCAGTGTGATACAGCATGACAGCTGAGCTGAACATGGGTTTATACATTTAAAGGCTAGGAATTTCAAAAGTAAACTATTACAATTCTGACCAAAACAACTTTAAGGGATCTGAAGCATGAAAAAGCAAGAAATTGTAATTCAGCAAATAACAAGCAAGAATGTAAGCAAAATTTTCAAAGTTTAATAGTTGTGGATGACTATAAAAATAGAATTGAACCAGTATGTTCATCTTTCACAATGTAGAATTTTACTGGGTTCTTGAATTCAAAAAGTTTCAGCTCGACAGCAAACAAGGTTTCCCAAAAGTGCATTGAATTATTTACTGAATATGAATTATGAATAATTATTGAATTACTTACTGAATTTATGTTATGAAATAAGGCTGTTAAACTACAAATTTAACTACAATAAAGTATTGATAAAGGCACATAAATCATACAAAGATGTGAAAATGATATGACGACATCTAAATTTGCTTAAATGTACTGCAAACAACTATAAATAAGACAACACAATGCTTAAGAAGGCAAAGGCTGAATAAAACATCATGACACTGAGATCTGGTAAACATTAAAAAGGGGGAAACAGTAAATAAACATGGTGTACAAACTATATACATTTTTTTCTTATACATTAATTGGTGGTATTCCCATTCATATTCAGTGTCATGCAGTGTACAGTCTTTGAAGTCTTTCAAACAGTAAGAGACTAAATGTTCATGCTTCTTTGCATCTGCTCCAGCGCAGCCTCCTTCTCCTTCAGGAGATCCTTCAAGCGTTTGATTCTCTCACGCCGTTTTATCTCCTCCGCATCCAGCGTCTCCAACGTGTACAGTGACTGTGTTGGAAATATGTCTATTTTGTGACCTTGCTGTTTCTTAGAGAATGACATGCTGGGGTTTTCTGATGCTGTTTGCACCTGGCTGGTGTCTTGCTGTGATGTGTCAGCATCTGTGTTGCTGCTTGTCATGTTACCACATTCTGTTCTGACTGAGGACAGTTCAATCTGGTTGTTGCAGTCCTGCAAACTGGATGAAGAGGGAGCACTTGAACACACATTCACTGGTGAGGAGATGTTGTGTGACGTGTCACTAGTAGAGCTTTCTAACAGAGCTTTGTTTTTACGTGGATTTCCTGATGACCGTTTCTTGCCTGCTTTCTTAAGATCTTTATTTTGTGGTTGAAGTTTCTGAGATTGGTGACTCTCTCCTGGGGTTTTATTCAAGCAGCTTCTTCTTGTCCCTTTGTGTGACTCAACAACAGTACATGGATTCAGTCGGTCTTGTGAATGGAGGGATGAAGTGGCTTCTGCAGCCCCTAAAACAGTCCCACAAGGACAGGCCGTGCACACCTTAACCTTTATAGAGCGCAGTGGGGTCTTCCTTGAAAAGGAAGGTAATAAAAGATGACTAGAAGTCCGTTTTGCTTTTTGTTGGGATGAGGGAGTAAGACAGCATGTGCTACCAGTACAATCTTCTGGCAATTCAGATTGCATATGAACCTTATCGGCTGTAGATTCTGTTGGTGAACAAACCTCTTCTTGACAAGCCAAACTGTTTTCCATGGGAACAACTGAAGATTTAGAGGCAGGTGAAATGTGTGTGGAGTTTAGAGAGGGAATATCTTGACTCCCATCCTGTTCCTGCTTTTGTCTTTTGACCTTCAGGCCTTCATCCTCCTCCATTTTTGTGTAGGGAACCTAGCAATTGAACAAATTGGCATGAAATAAATCAATGCCGTTACTCCCACATTCACATCTCTTCCAAAACAAGTGAAAAAATGGTTGACATGAGAGAATCTTTGTTTTGTTGTCTTTTTTTTTTAATGGCTTCGTCCATCAATTAAATTAGGAAAGTTTATTTTCCAAGGACACAGAAGCTAGAGCCGTCTTTAAAAATGTTTGAATTAGCTTTTATTTTGATATTTCCAGTTTTCATTTTAATTTGAGCTTCCATTTCAGAAATTGTATTTTATGTTTTTGTCATTATTAGTTTTTTAACATGTCTGTTTAGCTTTATTTTTATTTTAGTTTTAATCATTTTAACTTATTTTCAGCTAGCTATAGGCAGCATTTCTATTTTTTTTAGATTTTCCATCTAATCTTCTTATTTTAATTTAATTCAGTTTTACAATTACTAAAACCATCTTTAATAGTTTTAGTTAACAACAACAACACTAATTTAGAAATATATTAAAATAATATCTTCTGTAATACACAGTGGGCTGCAGCTCCAGTCTGATAAACGCTGCTGTAGGAAATATGTACATGCACTGTACATTATTTACAACACAATTTGGATGCATGAATATATATAACTTGCCTTCATCATTTGCTGTATTTTTGACTGCAACTTGGACTCCTGGATCACTTTACGAAGGCCATCTAATGTGCGTTTGTTTATGACAAGTCTCTTTGTCAGTTGATCTGGCTTCACAGTCAGCTTTGTTCTTTGCAAGCAAATCTGTACATCAGAGGCGATGCTAAATTCTTTTCTTAGCTGACAGTCACTCTTGGGTTGACTCTTTTCAAAGGCCTGTGACCGAAGAGAGAAGAATGCATTAAATATCAGCCTAGTGAAAGTTGTTATTTCATTACAGCTCACATAGAACATGGTTAATTGTGGTATATTACCTTTTCAGTATTATCAGTGGCTTGAATACAGACATTCTGGGGTGGTTCCAAAATGCTGACAGTTTCAGCAACAGCTGCATCATCTTGACTTCCACCCTCCAAGTCTTTATCTGCCTCCATATTCACATTTTCAGAAAGGCAGCACAAGATCCTTTCAGCTCTTTTATTTCCCTCGACCTGCTCATCCATCATCTCATCACCCGTTTTGGTCGAAGGATTATTCGGACCACCATCTTTTTCCATTTCCGCATGTGCCAGTTTTTCCCCTTCGTTCTGAGAGACAGACTTTGCGTTTATCTCTGTGTGTTGAACTTCCTCACATTTGTTCTGAGAGGCAGCTTTCTCCACTTTATCACCAGCATGAGTCTCTGACTTGGGTGGAATATATGACACAAATATTACATTAGAGTCTTCATCGCTCTCATCCACCTCTGTTTGACTCGGTGTGGGCAAATTTCCCGGGGCACCTCCCAGACACGTGGACGTCTCCTCCTCATCATCACAGAGATCAATGATTTCACTTACATTTATTTTTGGGTCTTGCTTAGGAGAGTTTGACCCCAGAGCGGAGCTGGCAGGCAGGGCAGGAGAGGTACTGACAACCCCACTCTTACCACCTTCACTGATCATCACATCCTTGGCAATCTCCGAATTTCTCTTTGCCACAAAATAGACCTTCCCATTGCACATGACCAGGGCATTGTCTTTGCCTGGGGTGATATTTTCTTGGCTGGTCTGAGGAGGTGTGGGTTTGCTGGGTGCGATTTCATTTACTGTCCCGACTGAGTTGACATGCTTGACTGCTTTTATGGTGTCAGAGCTGACATTCGATGTCGTTACAGGTACAAGGCAAGGAGCGGATGCACCTGTTCCCTCGTGGACGACCCATTTAATGGGAGTGTTCACTTCTTCATTTGTTTTAGGAACACAAACAGGTGTTTGCAAATTTGCAGGGGGATTTTGAAACAGGGTCTTCTCTATTTGACTTGGCTTTGTAACCGAAACCACGTGCTGGTCAGAATTTAGCTTTACAGAGTTCACAGGGGAAACAAGCACAACAGTTGGTGGACCCTTTTCGAGGTTAGGGGTGTTACTCACAGAGTTCATTATCCGGCATTTGATGGACTGTGGGAGCGCAGAGGCTGGCAGAGTCCGAACTTTAGCATTTGGAGGGATCTGCAGGAAATGACCGTTTGGGAGAACAGGTGACTTGATGGTAACAGGCAAAGTTTGGACCGCCGCCATGACCTGTCCCTTGAGCTGAGGAGGTAACTGGAGTGAATACTGGGAAACAGTGTGTGTTGAAAGAGGAACATGCACTAACTTTGGATTGTGAATAATGAGGTTACTAGTTCCACTGTGCTGAGTTTTGACAGCGTTAGACACAGTTCTGACCTGCGGCAGGGTTTTCAGGACATACCGTCCATCTGCTATGGGCTGAAGGGAGGGAAGCCGAGTCTGTGTTTGAGATGAAGAGGCAGTAGGTGGATGAACAGGTTTTGCACAGGCTTTCAGTTGTAGATCCACTCTGTCTCTTTCTGTACTAAAAGGTGTCTGATAAAACTGTCCGTTTACTTTCTGGACAGGAATCAACTTCATGACATTTTTCCCATCGGGTCCCACCGCAGGCATTGCTTGGTAATAGACTCCTGTTCCACTGAAAGATGAAGAAAAATTATACATCAAAATTAGCTTTAATATTCTCTTAGCTATGAAAATACTATACAAATCAAAACTAACAAGGACTGAAAAAAAGATCAATTCTCAAATCTCTTATTATACTAGAAAAGAACACACACACACACACACACATATATATATACATACATACACACACACACTACAGCTCAAATGTTTGGGATCAGTAAGACTTTTTTTTAAAGAAGTCTCTTATGCTCATCAAAGCTGCATTTAATTAAAAATACAGAAAAGAAAACTGTAATCTTGCTAAACATTATTACAATATAAATTAATGGTTTCTATTTTAATATACTTTAAAATATAATTTATTTCTGTGATGCAAAGCTGAATTTCCTTCAGCCATTACTCCAGTATAAAGTGGCACATGATCCTTTAGAAATCATTCTAATATGCTGATTAGGCATAGAAGGGAAGGGAAATAACTGTTCGCTGCTTAATATTCTTTTGGAACCTGTGATACTTTTTCAGGATTCTTTGAATAAAAAGTTAAAAAGAAGAACATTTATTTAAAATACAAATCTTTTCTAACAATATACACTATCGTTCAAAAGTTTGGGGTCAGTACATTTTACAAGTGATAGCAAAGATTTATATTGTTAGAAGAGATTTATATTTTGAATAAATGTGGTTCTTTTTAACTTTTTATTCATAAACAAATCCTGAAAAAGTATCCGTTTCCAAAAAAATAAAAATTTGGCAGCACAACTGTTGTCAACATTGATCATTCTAATAATAAATCAGCATATTAGAATGATTTCTAAAGGATCATGTGACACTTTATACTGGAGTAATGGCTGATGGAAATTCAGATTTGCATCACAGAAATAGATTATATTTTAACTGACTTTGCTATGACAATCTGGCACTTCTGAATCAGCTACTGATTCGCATTGTGTGTGTGTGTGTGCGCGCGAGCGAGCGAGTGAGAGAGAGAGCGCGAGAGAGAGAGAGTGCAAAAAACTGAGAACATTGTCAAATCAGAAACACAAAGATCCAAATAATGCAGAGATCCGCCTTCTTTACAGTGAAACATTAAAACAATACAAACATACACTCAGAACCAAAAAAGCACAATACACCCAAAAACAACTGACAATAATTGAGAAGTCAGTGAACACAAACCAATTTTGGGAAAATTGGAACAATCTGAAAAAAACTGATCATGAAGAATTGGCAATACAAAATTGAGAAATATGGGAAAGTCATTTCCAAACATTGTTTAAAAAAAAAGTACAAACCGACACAAACTGTAATCAAAATCAAACAACCAACTTGAAAAACTAGAATTAACAATCAAAGATAACCAAAACCCATTAGATTTCCTAATAACTGATAAAGAACTTAAAGAAAAAATCAAAAACCTCCAACTCAAAAAAGCATCTGGACCTGATGGGATATTAAACGAAATGATAAAACACACAAGCAGTGCATTCCAATTGGCCATTCTGAAACTATTCAATGTGCTTCTGAGCGTAGGTTACTTCCCTGACATCTGGAATCAAGGCTTGATAACACCAATCTTTAAAAAACGGAGATCAATTTTATCCTAACAACTACAGAGGCATCTGTGTGAGCAGCAACCTGGGAAAGTTATTCTGTAGCATAATAAA
>NW_015505195.1:4813793-4832082 GCF_001515645.1 Sinocyclocheilus grahami
GAGGTATCTTTCCCAGGAGCGTGGAGTGAGACAGGGCTGCTGCTTAAGCCCAATGTTATTTAACATCTACATCAATGAACTGGCGAGCAGTCTGGAGCGATCCGCAGCCCCTGGCCTCACCCTACACAACTCACAGATCAGATGCCTGCTGTATACAGACGATCTGGTTCTGCTGTCTCCCACTCAACATGCTTTACAGCAGAACCTGGACCTGCTAGAGCAAAACTGCCAGACCTGGGCCCTGACAGTCAATCTGAAGAAAACCAAAATTATGATCTTTCAGAAAAGATCCAGATCCCAGGGAACACATTCTTTCTGTTAATAAATATGTGTACTATTTGTAAGCAGTCCAGCTGCAATTGCTTTGGCAATACAAATGTATAATTTTTGTCATGCCAATAAAGCACTCTTAAATTGAAATTGAAAATCTAGAGAGTGAGAGAGGGTCACATCACAAACACATACCAGCTTCATATGATATCACTGTGTCTGTCTTTACATTTATTTTGAAAGATGAAGCTCGCGATTATGGTAAGGGGCGTTACATTTCCGACGAGTGCTTGCGGTGTTCGGCCAATCACAATGCACTGGGTCAGCTGGCCAATTAGAGCAGACTGCGCTTGTCAGAAGGAGGGACTTTGTAGAAAACGAAGCGTTTGAGAGAGGCGGGGCATAGAGGACCTACAATGTACAGTATTTGAAAAATAATGTGTTTTTTGAACATTAAAGCATGTCAACATATTCTGTTACACCAAATAATGATCTTTAAAAAAAGCATCATATGACCCCTTTAATCTCTTTCTCCCTAGTCTACAGAAATCTGAGGTTTAAATAAAGGATATAAAATTGTTTGGTTCCAAATATTAAAAAAAAAGGACACTTTACCTTTCAGAATAGGCCTATATGTAATCCTTTCTTGACAAACAAAAGGACATGTTGATCCACTGTATAATGGGTGGCTTTTCCACTTTCTTCCAGTACATAGCTATTTGACGCTTTGCTTGAAGTGTATATATATATATATATATATATGTCAATAAGTTTCTGAGTGCTGCTACTGTATACAATATAAACATATAAAGTATAAAAATATCTGGTTTTATTGGAAGATTTACAGATACCATCTTAAAAATAACTCTTTCAAATATAAAAGCTCTTTCCAAAACTTCTGCACCTGAGGACAATCCCAGTGCAAAAGTGTACCTTTATCACCTGAGCATTTAATGCAAGTGTCTGGGGTGTTTTGACTAATTTGGTTTAACCTTACTAGGGTAAAATATGTTCTCATAATCCAGTTGTACTCTATAAATTTGAGATTACTGTTTGTGATTGAGCTTTCACGCACACTTCTTACCATATGTCTAAAGAAATCTTTAAATCTTCTCTCCAGGAAATCAATTTGGATTCTGAAGTCTTTAAAATATGATTCTAACAATTTATAAAACATTGATATTAAACCTTTAGATTGGAGAGATTTTGATTTTCAAAAGGAGTCTTAATGGGTTTTGTAAGCTTGGTACCTTCACTCTTAAAAATAAAGGTGCTTAAAAGGTTCTTCACAGTGATACCATAGAAGAACACTTTTTGGTTCCACAAAGAACCATTCAGTCAAAGGTTCTTTAAAGAACCATCTCTTTCTTACCTTTTTATAATCTGAAGAATCTTCTTTCGCCACAAAGAACCTTTTGTTAAACAGAAAGGTTCTTCAGATGTTGAAGGTTCTTTCTGGAACCATTTAGACAAAAAGGTTCTTCTATGGCATCGTGAAGCACCTTTATTTTGAAGAGTGTATTGCCTAAAATATCTAGGTTTTGGTTTTGTTTGCGTGTGCAGACCGATCGTGTATGACATCAAAGTACCATACAGATGGTTATGCTTTCGAAACACTCTCAAGATACTTTGATGTCAAACACCGTAATATGTACGCGTAATTGCATCGCATTGACTGTTGATCCCACCTTCTCACACGCCATGATTGGTCCATTATGTACAATGCTTGCATGTTATTGGTCAAACTACTTTTCGATCATTACCTTCAGCAAGCATGAAAACAGGAAAACAAAACCAAAACAAATCCTGGCCAGGACGCGTCCTGGGAAAATGGCACGTATGGTCACCCTAGGCTAGACAAAATACTATTGGAGTACTAGCATGGTTCGGGCATACTTCATAGTACTGGCCATAACCTCTGGTTATTGTCTCAGCTTTAATTAAATTGTACGTAGTTATATTAACTATCGGGGGCTAGGTATATGGTACTAGCATAACATCTTATTATTGTTTGTGCTTTAACTAAGTTGTTACATGGGTAGGGGGCTAAACAGAACCACTATTTAAATAATGGTAAGCATGGGCTACCTATTAAATAGTTAGACATAACCTCTTACTAATGATCAGACTAGAGAGTTTGTGATCGTGGGGTACACGTACATCAGCCGGTGTGATACACCCTGAGCGACATAGATTCCTATAAAGTAAAGACTCAGAGTTAGAATAATCAAATGTCAGAAGAATAATAGTAATAATTAGAGACAGACAAACAACCATTTTGCCTTTCAACCTAAATTCGAGGTCATAATAAAATTGAGTCAGATTTGAAATTAACCTAAATTTAATAACTTTGCGCGCTGAAAAGTCCGAACATGCAGGAAACCTTCAGCCACCATCCTTCCTTGGGCCAATTGCGTGGACCTTACATGACTCTGTGATTTTGGAACAGTACATCTTTCTTCGCTCTGGCCGCATGCATTACACGCTCCTTGTCTCTGTAGTCCAAGAATTTCATCACTCTCGGTGTTGAGTTCTTGTCCGTAGCAGACCGTCACACATCCCCAATTCTGTGTGCTCTCTCTATGACCAGGGGCTTTCGCAGTGGTTCCATGTCCAATGCCTCAGTTAACCAGCTTTCTAATGGCGCTTTTCCACTGCGTGGCACGACTCTGCTCGGCTCGGCATGGCTCGGTTTGCGTTTCCACTGCAGTTCAGTACCGTAAGAATGCACATGCGTCACTGCCCTCGGATTTTTCTGGTAAACCTAACAGCCTTAAGGCTTGTTCACACCGGGACGAATATCGCGCGCGATTATCGTCAATGTTTAACGCCTCATGACTAAACAAAGGGCGCCTGCTTCAAGTCCGATACGATTTCAGTTTTTTTCTGCTTCTGCTTTGCTGGTTTAGGCGACATCTTGAACAACTTTCATTTAGAAAACAAACTATGGATGATGCTTAAATAAAAAGAGGATAACATTTAAGAAATCTCTATACAAATTACAGCGGAGCTAACTCGTGCGTCTCTTCAGAAGAGCGCCATAACCGGAAGTCTCATTTCTCTTAAGTTTTTACACTTAAAATTGAATGTTATTTTTGATTAATTGCAGTTATTCCACACACACACACACAGTACCAGAACAACAAAACCTTTATAGAGGCTTGTATTCTCCAACAAATGAATTCCTGCTCAACTGGCTAATTTCAAACTCAGTATTGGGTAATTCTGTCAAACCCACATTTCAGAAAATTCCCCAGCTAAAATGTTTTATTTTTTTCTTGAAGATTTTTTTTACAGAGATTGGTAGGTATATCAGCAAAAGCTGCTGACTTTAATCTTTGTTGCATTACATGCCAATAGGGACAGTTCAAAATTGGGGAAAAAGTACTTTTTAGTTTTTTTTAGAATTCCTGCTCAACTGGCTAATTTCAAACTCAGTATTGGGTAATTCTGTCAAACCCACATTTCAGAAAATTCCCCAGCTAAAATGTTTTATTTTTTTCTTGAAGATTTTTTTACAGAGATTGGTAGGTATATCAGCAAAAGCTGCTGACTTTAATCTTTGTTGCATTACATGCCAATAGGGACAGTTCAAAATTGGGGAAAAAGTACTTTTTAGTTTTTTTTTAAAAAGTGGCTGTAACTCAAGAAGTATTAAAGATATCTTAATATCCTTTTAGATTTTGGTTCTTAACAAACCATTCTTTTGATATTCCTATTTTTAATGCCCTATATGTTTCATTTTCAGATATATGGGGATTTCAGTGTGACCCAATGAGTAATTTAAAATTAAAATAAAATTATACACCTCTTCAGTGGTCAAAAACCAAATGTGCGTCTTTTTTTTCTTTTAAAGAGGAATGGCTGAAGAACAAACAATGCTGAAGCTAGAAATGCATGATATTAAACCAAATTCAAAAGAGCATTATTTATTTATACCTTAAAATCTCTGTTGTTAGTTGCACAATAGAAATGCTACATATAAAACAAAAACATACAATCTAAACATGAAATATACAGTATGGATACTTGAGTATATTCTACTTCCCTTTATCTACCCATGCAAAAAAATTACACCTGGCCTGAGGATTGGAGGCATGGCCTTGAGGACGGGCGCATACAAAAAACTGCCGGCCTAAATTAGGTCCTGCTTTTTTCACAGTCCGTAAGACACAGGGCTCATTGTGTGATTTACACAGTGGCGGCTGAGGAGGCCCATGCAAAACCGCTTTCCAAAAACCAGCGCATGGCCCCTTCTTACAGTCCTTTGACTTGTCTATGGATGTCAATTCTCCTTCCACTTCATCCTGATTTTCAGTCTCCATCTCCGTTACCATGGAAAGACTGGTCTCCGTTTGCACATCGCCAGGGCAGCTTCTCGTGTCACTCTCACTACCTGGGCTATCCTGAGAGGATTCTGTCAGTTTCAGGCTCAAGTTTCCACTGGAAGGGATTAATGGTGTTTGTTTAGGCTTAAAGAAAGCTAAAAGACTTCCTTTAGCATTGCTTTCAGTTTTCATCTGCTTGCTTCTTTTGGCTTTGTGTGCATTTGTGTCTTTTTCTCTACATGTAGGTCTCTTCTTTGCAACACTGTTCCCCTGTACTACAGGATTCAGGTTTTCCAGAATTTCCCCAGTATCCTGTGATCCAGGTAGACTCTCTTCAGAGTCTTTAGAAACCCTGTCTTTCTCTGAAACTTTGACAAAGAAACGTGAAAGTTTCTGCTGTCTGCCAGTGAACTCTGGCATGTGACGTGTGCACAAGGGTGGGAACTTTGGACTAGACTGGAGGGTACAGCTGAGCTGCGCCCATACAGGACAATGATCGGATCCCTCCACCTCCGGCATAATGTCCACGCCAATAAAGGCTGACTTGACCAGACAGCAGTTGGCAAAGATGTAGTCGATACGTGTGCCATAGTTGGTCTGCCTGGCACCAGTAAGTGTGGACCAGCACGTGAAGGCGTTGGAGCGCTTTGGGTGGAAATGGCGGAATGAGTCAGCAAACTTGCCACCAGAGGCAGATTTCTGGGAGATTTCTTTAAGTTCATCTTCAGTATTTCCATTTTTGGTATTTTCTGCTGTTCCAAAAAGGAAATGATTCAGCCACTTCCTCCCAGGATTATCTTCAAAGTTATCCTAAATGACACAACAGTAATAAGAACAGATATGTGCTAGTATGTGTGTAACTTATGCGATAAAACAATAAATATACCCTTTCCATGTAAATTTGAGCTTTTGTCCTATCCAGTCGCAAGACATTTGCTTGGTTACCTAGTTTCTATTTAAACAGTGTTACATTGGGTGACTCTGCCCACAATGAAATCTCATTGGTCCATTGGAAATACTGTTCCATTATTATGTAGAGTGAGACAGCTGGGTTCTGATTTTCTCCATATATGGAACTGAATTTTAATGATACCTTTATAAACCGTTACAGACAGACCCACTATGTACTACAAGGTTGTTAATCAGTGGTGTATGCTTTTGTTGATGCTATCAGACCGCATTGTTTCTTATTATTTTTTTTAATGTTTGTGTTTAACAGTGGAATTCCTGGTGAAAAACTACATTACCCATGATTCTGTAATCTCCACCAATCAGAGAACTGAAACAAACAAATCACAGCCAAAGAATTCTTATCTACATCGAATCAACCAATTTCCTCCATCTTTTTTAATTTATGTAATCCGTAATGCTTCTTGGGATTGTAGTTCTTTTCCTCATTAAAGATGTACAGTACATTGAGCACCTTTTTTCTTTTGATCCGATTTTCAAATACATTTTTGCTTCAAATCAAAATTTGTAACATCTTGATTTATCTCATAGCTGGTTAGCTTGGTTCATGGCTTATAACTCTAAAGGGTTTTAAGACTTTTTAAAATCTTTATGGAAAAAAAGAATGGGAAAAATACTTTCGCAACCAGCATCACTAAAAAGGTGGGCACTGCTGCACTTTATTAATCAGCACACATACATACATACATACATAACTACATTACCCATGATTCTGTAATCTCCACCAATCAGAGAACTGAAACAAACAAATCACAGCCAAAGAATTCTTATCTACATCGAATCAACCAATTTCCTCCATCTTTTTTAATTTATGTAATCCGTAATGCTTCTTGGGATTGTAGTTCTTTTCCTCATTAAAGATGTACAGTACATTGAGCACCTTTTTTCTTTTGATCCGATTTTCAAATACATTTTTGCTTCAAATCAAAATTTGTAACATCTTGATTTATCTCATAGCTGGTTAGCTTGGTTCATGGCTTATAACTCTAAAGGGTTTTAAGACTTTTTAAAATCTTTATGGAAAAAAAGAATGGGAAAAATACTGCACTTTATTAATCAGCACACATACATGCATACATACATTATATATATATATATATGTGTGTGTGTGTGTGTGTGTTTGTGACTGTGCTGCATTGTACAATGCATTTTTGCTTTTACTGTGGACTTTTATTACTTGTCACAACTAGTCAGGACAACTGGTGTTAACGGAAATCTTGAAATAATGATGGAGGAACATGTTAAAGGACTTACCACATCATCTGGGTCACAGTGGTCTATGGGTTGATGAGAAGTGTTTACATCTCCCAATACAATCACGTGACTGAAGAGTGGCAGAGGAATGTGTTAATCAAAACAAACAGACATCTTAGATCTTAAAAAAACTATTATAATACATATAGGATCAGTGTATTAAACTATTTTTCTTTTCCTTCTATCCTCTATCCTTTCTTTTTTGAAAACCAAAATATGGTCACACTGTTAAAGTAACACAAAGAGACAAACTGGTCTTTTTAACAATATATCAGGGAATAAAACAGCACTTTGTGTATGTGTGCATGAACAGATGATGGTTTTATCGCTCTCTCACCTCCCTGAGCTCAAGATGGTTTCAGCTCTACATTGGAGGAGCCGGTAAAATTGGAGCTTGTACTGTTTTCTCTCAGGTTTGTCTGGGTCAGCTCGGGGACAATAAACATTGATAACGGTCAGCTTCTGTGGTCCATCTGTGCCACTGAGAATAAAAAAAAAAAAAATATGTGAAAACAATTTAAAGGGATAGTTCACCTTCAGTTGCTGGTCCCCATTGACTTCCATAGTATGGGAAAAAACACTATGCGAGTCAATGTGGACCAGCAACCAAAGGTGAGCTATCCCTTTCACAACATGTTAGGCTAAAGCTACTAAATGTCCAAAAGTTAAGATCCTTAAACTTACATTAAGTAATGCTGAGTGATGACAGCTCTTCCTTCGTTGTCTAGCGCCAGAAGCTCCTCGCTGGACAATTCAACCTGGTCTCCATAGCAACCAACAGCCTCTCCCTGATTGGCCAGCAGACCTGTCAATCCTTCCTCGGCCAGGAATGGAGTAGCGCTATCCTTACAGTAGGTCGCAACACCTGGTCAGGGAGAAAATCAGGTTGTTCATAGTTCATACTCATAGCTGAACAGCACAGACAGTGGTTGTAAAGACAAGGCTACATTTATTAAAAATAAATAAAAATATGGACATGAATCCGGTGTTGAAAACATTGCAGTTTTTATTTAAAGTCCCTTTGCACACTTTAAATTTACTGTCGTTTAATGGTTCTGTAGGTTGCTGTAAGTTACCCGAGTATCCACTTCGTCCTCGGCTAAAACTAAAGTATGAATTGTAGCCATCAACAATTGCGGTCTTCTCATCCAACAGGTCACCTAAAAAAAAATTATGCTGATGTTAAAGTTATTAAATGGTTAAAAATAGGGCTCATGTGCTTTATCACCCGTTCAAAGTCCCGCGTTTCTTTAAAACACTTACGGGTAACTTTAGTCTCTTGAACGCAGATTATTTCGGCATCGAAGGAATCCAGAGTTGTCTTGATGCCATTTTTAAACGTTCGTATGCCATTTATGTTCCATGTTACAATTTTCATGTTTATCTGTCAAACAGCGTCGGACGACTCAAGCTGAATGCATGTTAAGTACTGACCTTATTTTTGTCCGTCTCAAAGATTTTCAAAATAAAAGTCTTTACACCTGCGTTTATTCAAAATACTACTGGTCTAAATTAGGGATGGGAAAATTCCGCGATTCGCTCGGTGCATCGGTTTAAAAAGTGTGCATCGGCTACAAGTTGTCATTTATATCGCGACGCATCGTTTCTAACATAGTTCCATCGGTAAAAAACGATTTATTTATATATAATTACTAGTGGGTGCGCTATACTTTTATTATTTAGAAAGTGACCAATATTTTATAAGTAGATTGAGTTCTCCTCTCTAAACTGTTTCTCACGCGTGAATAAGACGCAACACCACGGAGACTCGAGGAAAAACTGGGATTAAAGTCCAAAACCTGACAAGAAATAACCTAACAAATCAATAGGGGCTAAAGCGGTTCCACTAACGACTAATTCAATTCACATTCCCTCACTAATTTGTGCACGCTTATTCTTCAGCAGACCATAATGTCGATCATGGATCAAATCGATCCACCATGACAAACAGCGAATATATCTGTGCCGTTTAATGTATTTGACACGTTGTGTTTTCCTCAGTGCATAACTGACATGTCACAGGTATATTTTTCATCTGTAAATGTTAGAAAGTCATGCAAACTTATGCATTTTGCTGTCATGAGTGGGCGAGGCTGACGCGCGCATGCGCACTAAACAGACTGAGCGCAATCGAATAGGAGTAAAATATACATTTAGCTAAAAAAAATGTTTTTTGACATTAAATGTGTTTTTTGTAGAATTTTAAACCTACATATAAAGTGTATTTTTATGATAGCAGTAACTGTAAGTGGACTATTGTAATAGGTAAATCAAGCCTAAATCAAATAGGCTACTGATACTAAGCTCAAATTTTTTAACAAAACAAAAGTTAATGTGTGTTTCTTATAGCAGTTCAAATGTAGTCATTTTCTTTATTATTTGTTTCCATTTTTAAGTCAGGGATTTTACCTTTTAATTTAGTTATTTTAATGCTTTAAAGAGCAATTTTAGATTGTAATGTTCTGATGTTCTGCTATCTGTTCTGCAAACTATAAACGGTACAGCTGTCATAAAACCAGAGAGAAAGGCTGCATGGCTAGAAACTGTCAAATAATAGTATGTGAGACAGTGGTAATATCATTGTGTTCCTGTTGGCCAGTAGAGGAGCTTAATTTAGCCTGACAGTTAGCCTGCTTTAGACCAGGTTAGTTTCCCAGCATAAGTTGCCACAGTGATTAAGCTTGATCTAGGCCTATGTTAAATTTGCTTTATGGAACCAAATCATTTGACAATGAGTCAGATAACTGAAATAAGCCTGGCTTATTTGGTTAACTTGTTTTATGAAACAGGCCTCGAGGCATTAAAAGTGATCATATTTTCTCCATTGCATCGTATTGCATCGAATCGCATTGTGTTGAATCAAATCGAATCGAAAACGGATCGCACTGCATCGCAACAGGGGTGAATCGCATCGCATTGGTAGCTGCTTCATATCTTTAATGTATCGTATCATTGGCTATGCATCGAGATGTGTATCGTATCGGCCTGAGTCATGAGATGCACATCCCTAGTCTAAATATTAGACGGCTATGGCCCTGTAACTAACCAGTGTGTAGTTTTCCACAATTTAGTGAAGTTTAAAATAATAATAATAATAATAATAATAATAACCTTTTAATTTCTTTTATCTTTTATATATATATATTTAAAGATATATATATTTTTAAATTTTTTGGGGTACAAAACCACTTTTAAAAGAAACAGACATAAAGAAGCCACAAGTATATTTGATCACCACAATATATTCATGCAGAAATTTTAAAATATAAAGTTTTTTTTATTAGTGTTACATCTCACCTATTCTTTCTAATGTCTGATGTTTCTCAAACTCTTTCAGATCAATTTAAATACCTTTCAAATTAATTACATTTCATGTTTTTTCTAAGATGTAAGCTTTAATTGATTACCAACAAATTCAATCAAGGCAGAACAATTGTATGTGTAGATTTCACAATAAGTTAATAAAAATACCATTTAATATTACAAAACAAAATTTGTTAAATGTTTTATTATTTAGTGTTTTATTTATATAAAAAAAGGTCACTTCATGGTGCCTATTTATTTTAACTAAATAGTATCTCATATAGTATGTCTCTGCTCATGTTTTCTTAAATATCTCACTGCAAGGATATAAGCATTTTTAAGATACAGAAGAGATTAAATCATACAAGAAAACATACAGCATATTTAGTAGCTGAAGCCCTGTTTTGGCCCCAGTATAAATCAAATGTAAACATGTTTACGCAGATTCAAAATAATTAGCATCCAAAAAAAAAAAAAAAATAGTCTAGGGAATTTATGTACTGCACTGCAGACAAACACACATACATACCAACATCTACAACCAAATTCTGTTATCAGTCTTGATCTGAGTGTTTACTGAAGGGAAGGGTTTGTACTTGTTCAGTTAAGTCAAGGATGACAAGAAGACTTTTCCATGCACACCAGGACAACATATACCAAACTGCCTCTTATCTAAGACTCTAAGTGCAAGGATTTTACTACTCAACTGAAGAAATTTAGGACATTTCTGATCAAGACAGGTACAGTACACACCCTTCATAAAACCGTAATCTAATTTTATAAACTCAATCATCTATACAAACTAATCTGAGCCAAAAAGTTCGATTAGATTTATTCTGTTCATGTTCAAAATGCTATTTTAAAACATTGGCTTATTGAATGTTCATATTGCGTGTATATTTTTTTCTACATAAACCTGTGACCAGATGTTTGTTACTGAGTGAATACAAGTGAACTTGGAGTGAATATTTATTATGGAGTGGACAGTGGCATATTAGTGGATTGATATTTTCTTGAGAATGAGACATTCTAGATTTAGAGAAATGTTTAGACAGAAAAAAAAACCAAACAGCTGATTTATTTTTCTTTTAGAATGGAGGTAAAGGTGTATGTTGAAGGAGTCCACCGCATAGTTTGTGGAGTCACTGAGAAAACAACATGTCAGGAGGTGGTCATCGCTTTAGCACAGGCACTTGGTAAGTAAATGTCTGGGCCAACATCTCAGAGTTAATTATTTCATAAAACAACATCTAAGTAACCATAAATCGACTGTCAAAAACATGAACATGAAGAAAACATACAATTAGTCTGCAGGCATTTGCTGGAAATACTGAATATTTTTAAGGGCAAATGCTCTTAAAGGCCTTAAAGGGTTAGTTCACCCCAAAATAAAAACTCTGTCATGATTTAGTCAACCTCATGTTGTCCCAAACATGTACAACTTTTTTTTTTATTCTGTGGAACATATCAGAAGATATTTTGAAAAATGTCTTAGTGTTTTTTGTCCGAACAATGAAAGTCAAAGTTGTTTTGGAGCACACTGACTTCCATTATATGGACAAAAACAGTTAATATCAAAATATCTTTGTGTTCCACAGAGGAAAAGTCATACAATTTTGGAATGAAATAAGGGTGAGTAAAACTGTTATAGTTAATGTTCTGATTAAAAAACAATGTTCTGACTCTCCAAACAGCCAAATTCCAGACAATATTCAAGAAATAGCTTGTTCTAGCTTGTACTATTCTGGACAATGTTTGAAACAATGTATTCCTAACACTTCTTGTGTTATTGCCACCTTAAGATGAATTGCTTCATCATTTGCAAGTCGCTTTGGATAAAAGCGTCTGCATTTGTCACAAAAATATCACTTTTAATATTGTTCTCACTCTTAGGTCGCACTGGTCGATACACTCTAAGAGAAAAATTCAAAGAATATGAACGTAATGTGACTCCAGATGAACGTCTCTTGGAGGCCTTGGAGAAATATGGTGAGCAAGCTAAGGAGGTGCAGCTCACTTTGAAGCATATTGGTCCATCCCATGGGGAAGAAACAAACCAGCCCAAAGCCCAAATGAGGCGAGCAGAGGGGACAGGGAGAGCACGGAGAGGCAGTGGGGCAATCGCCCAACACCGCCAGAGCCTCCCATCGCTATCACGCCTCTGCCTCCACTCTGAGCCACCGCCCGAGGAACCAAAGAGACCCAAGCGGAAGTCGCTAACACTAATGGAGGAAGCATGGGGTTGGCTGGAAAACTTGGGCAGAGGCGGGAAACAGCAATCAGGACGAGATAAGGGGAAAGACAAGGAGGGCAAAAAAGGAAATGGGCACTCAGATAACACATCTCTGAAACCAACCAAATATTCCCTGGCTTCTGGAACACCACAGGCAAGAGACAAAAAAGACAAAAATAGAGTTGTGCCACATCAGCCTTTGATCAGTTGCCTTGGGAACCGTGGGAGATGCGCTGATGAGAGTGCTGTATGTGAGAGACGAGAGGAAGAGGAACAGAAAGGGACAGAGGAAGACCTGAAAACCTTAAATCCAGTGGTTCCTCTGGTCCAAACAAGCCATCAAGAGACTGAGAGTGAGGAGATTGTAGAGTTAAGAAGACTAGTTGTCCAACAACAGGCTAGTCTACAAGAACTAAAGCTCAAAATCGAGTCAACAGACCAGTTGATCCTTGAGCTTGAGCAGCAGCAAGCTACCAGGGATTTTTCCGAGGAGCTATCGGAAGAAGAGGAACAGCTCAAGTTCTGGCTGAATGAACTCAAGGCGGAGGAAGTCTTTGAGAGAGACCTTCAGAGGCAGTTCTTTTGGATAAAAGAGGAAGCTGCTGAGTGCAAAGCTAAACTGGAAGAGTACAAACAGAAACTGCAAGCGATGGACTTGAGAAACTCCCAGCAGCAAACAGAACATGAAAACATCCCCGGAGAGAATATCCAAGCAGATACGCCAAAACCTGCCCAAAAATCTGTCAAACAAATACAGATCTCAGCAGACGGATCACATGGAGATGGTGGAACAAAAAGGGTGGTCACAATGCTGGAGTCCAAACTCCCATATGTGCTTGTTTCAGCAAATCAGATATCAAATCCTCCTCTAAGCGGACCAGAAGATCTGAGGGCATGGTGGACACGATGGTCTCAGAGCCAGAATCCAACATCAGTGACAAAACCCAAGATAGTGCACCGCTCTGAAATCACCGTACAGTTGGGAAGCACCAGAGTTTAAGCACTCTGAAACTTCTAAACCCCCTATCTTTTAGGTTTCATCATGGATACCTTATTTGTGTTTTAATGTCACGAAAGTGTGCAAAGGCATGAAGATGATGTTTAAAGGTTCAGTACAATGCTTTGCTGATGAAAAATTAAACATAATACACCTTCCATTCTCATAAAATGTTTATTTCAATTGTTTCATTCAAGACCATTAACAAAAGTATATAGGAGAACCTTAAGGTTCAACACAAACCCAGGGTGCGCCAGAGAATACTCAAGACAGAAATAGCTCCATGTCATAAGCACTGCAAATAGCCTCTATCCATGTAATCCATTTTCTTTGCATGTTTTTAAATTTTGCTCATTACACTTCCCATGTTCTACACACATTTGCTCATTTTATTCTATTCCGGTTTTCAAAAAGTCCACCCAAGTAAAAGCATACATTACCGAGTATATTTAAACCCCCAGGAGGGGGGGGGGGGAGGCACCCTTATATTTTGGTGGCTGTTCAGGGATAGAGACACCAATTTTTCTCTTTTAATTTTTTTGTTTGTTTTTAGGCACCTTTTTCTTTATTCATTTCTTCATTAGCAGACAAGTAGACCTCAAAAGAAAAAAAAATTTAATTACATGTGCAAAGAAAGAAAGCTATATATATATAAAAAAAAAAAAAAAAAAAAAAAGGACTGCAGGTTACAAGATGCCATTAGGAATTCTGCACTTGCCCATAAACAGCTTGAGCTTGTGAAATTAGGACAGGAATAATAAAAAAAGGTTCCATTTAAAAAAAAAAAATATATATATTTTTGAAAATCAAAAATTGTTATTTATACATCAAAAACCATACACAAGCGGGTTCTGAGCGCAGAGAAAATGTATTACGTTTTCAGATCCATGTTAAAACCTATGGAATTGGTATGGAAAACGTGAGAGAAAAGAACCTCAAAGTCATTATTTTTCTCAGCAGAAAGAGCCTAGCAATATCTCGACTTCACCTGGGTGAAAAACTCAACATGGGAAGAATTCAAGTGATACAGGAAGAATAAAGTATATATAAAGGAAGTCAAAATACAGACAGGCAAAGCTACTCTAAAACAATAACTCGCTCACACAGCAGCAGGTGCAGAATTCCTGGCATTTCAATTTAAGCAGAAACGAGAAACAGGTCAAACAGTGCCCACATCCCAATCTAAAGATGTGAGAACTACAAAACCCTTTCCCCTCATATCCTCTGCATAACCTTGCAAGTTTACTTTTTCCAAACGTGATGCATACCATACACGCTCATACAACACGAGGGGTTTTGCTCAAATTACAACCACACAAAAATGTCACACATACAATGAAGACAATGAGATGAGAATTTTTTTTTTGCAAGGGATCCTGACACGAAGGGAATTGTGTGTGCTAATTTTCAAGTCTTGATTTGTCGGTTACTCTGTGAATTGTGTTTATGGGTGAGAGAGATAAAATGAGAGCGAAAGAGACAGACACACACAAATCCCTTCCTCTGCCCTCTGTCGGATTGCTTTTGCTCAAGGTGTTTCTTCCATAGTGAGGAGGAGGAGGAGGAAGAAGAAGACAGGGGTGAACAGTACTCAGTCAGTAACACCAGGTTGGTGGGATTTCCTCTCTACATTGAAGCCCTGTAGGAACAAAACAGGTCAATATCAAAATGTGTCAATTGTTTTAGGCAAGTTTCATGTCAAAGTATTCTAGACTGCAGTTTTAGAAACAAGAATCCTTTTTTTTTTTTTTACTTATATTTTTTAAAAACCTGCAAAAAGTCAGTTTTTGATTTGGACTCAAGAATCAAGAAATGGTAAACAGAAATGCAGTTTATTTATACCTTTGAATTGTCTGGGCCACGAGGCTGTCTTATAATGACAAGACGGGGGGCGTTGGTGTCATCAAGAGTGATGCTCTTCAAGCGATTGACCAGTCGGTCAGGACGAGGTGTTGCTACTGGTTTTGGACCCTCACTGTGTAAAAAAAAGAAAGAAAAGATACTCCCCCCCCAAAAATAGATATATAATTCTGGTTAGATTCATTAAAAAGCCAATATAAACAAAATATTTAACAGCTCATTTTTTTAAATATTACACGTGACTCAGATTCACACCTAACAGTCTTACCTGACTCTGCGAACATTGCAGGCACTGCATTTGCCTGTGCGTTGGTTCAGGATAACTGAAAACTCCACTTCATCTCCGGCCTGGAGCTCCAGACCATCCTGAACCTCCTTGACATGGAAAAACAGCTTCTTGCTCTCTCCAACTTCGTATGTGATGAAACCAAACTGGGGGGGAAAAAACAATACTTTTAGCCAGTGTCTTAATTTAAAAACTATTTAATCACTTTCTTGCATTATTAAGTTTACCTGATCTTTGACACACTCCACCAGGGCTCTACGCTGAGGCACAATGTTGCAGGCCATCTTTTGTCCTGTCTGGGCCACTGTACACAACTGAAACTTCACCATCTCACCCTTTTGCAGACAGTCACCTTTATTGGCCATACCAACGATGCCGAACGGATAACTCTGACCCTTACTGGCTCCTGGTGAAGTGTTTGAGCAAAGAACAGTAATTAATTACAAATGAGTGGAGTTCATTGTTTCTAACACATTTATAAAATACTCTAGATGGATTTAAAAGGACCACACACGAAAAAAAAAAAATAGCTCGTCACTCACCTTCCTCTGTGATCTCAATAAGGCCTTGATAATCAGTCTGAGAGGGGTCCACACTGCGCAAGGGCCGAACCACTTTCCCCAGGAACATGGTATTACTCACATCCTCTTCTACTCCATTCACTGACACACAGAGTTGTGTTATTTGCGTGAACCAATTATTAATGTATTAATGCCAAACCACTAAAAAGTCTCTGCAACATACCAGCTGCAACTTTGGTGACCTTCTCAGCACTGATTTTGTTTCCTTTGCCCTTGGAGAGAGTGTACTCCACTGTATCCCCCAGGTCCATGTTATCTACATCCCCACATACCTCACTGCACACAAATCAGAGTAAACAATGACAAAAAAAAAAAACCTTCAAGGAGTCAAAACCTTCTAGGAGAAACTTTTATTACCTGTAGTGGAAGAAAATCTCCTGATCATGATTGGCTGTTTCTATGAAGCCAAAGTTATCCTTCAGTGTTGCTATGTATCCCAGAAGCCTCTTGGTGCCAACAGCACGATTAAGGATCCTGACTGACACGGCGCTTTGCTGTCCGGTGCGTTTCACCTCACTGATGGAGAACTCCACCTAGTGGAGACATGGGGTGGAGACATAATGTTTTATACATTAAAACAAATTATCAGGTTGAAAAACTACCCTATTAATCCAAGGATAAATTCAGTAAGCACAAGTAACACTGAACCACAGTGCCTGTCTAATGTACCTTGTCTCCAAGCTGTGGGTAAGCGCCTCCCTCCAGGTCTTTAAAATAGTAGGGAAGAGTGCTCTTCACTCCACTGGCTTCATACACAATCTCGCCTTCCTCTGCATCCTGGGGACAACACAAATACACACATTCACATAAGAACCAACAACATTTACCAATATATCCAGAACTGAGGTGCACTCAGTAGACTGTTATACTGTAGACTTATGAGATGGACAGTCAGGCTGTATGTCATTTTAAACTTTTTTTGAAAATGAAAATACTACCGAATGCACCTTCAAGATTAAGTACAGAAATTATTCTTAAAACATTTTATTTTTTAAATAAGTTTCAGTGCTGAAGGCCAGTTTCATCAGACTGCAGACACATGAGGACCATGTAAACAAGATTAGGTCTCTGGATATCAGCTGCCATAAATTGTATAAAATCCTAGCTTTGCCTTTGCCAAAGCATGGGGAAAATAAAGTAGGAGTAAATATAAAAAAATAATAAAATAAATAAAAAAAACTAAAATCTAATGCTTCACAATATTTAGCCATCATGCACTTACACAAGGGGTAAAACTGCTCCCATACAGTTTGTCAGTTACGGTTTGGTACACATTTGTCCCATGGTTGAAAATGTTTATGAACTGTGCGGTTTACATTAAAAAAATTAATTGCATGAGTGACAGAAACTGAACCGTTATACCCCTCACACAAGAATGCACACACTGAGTGGCACAGCTTGGTTGAGTTGGTTATGAGGTTAACATGTCTGTATGATTTAAAGCTATTAAATCTAAGCTCATGCCAACGGGCCTCATAACCAAACAAACAGTCATGGGCAAACTTTTCCCTAAAAAAAAAAAAAAAAGGAGAAATACGGAGGATTAGACACATCCGTGCCTAATTTTAACCAGTCAAAAAAAATTTGAATTGAAGGTGAATCAAATAAAAAAAAACTTTTACTTTACTACTCAAAATAGTAGTATATCTTGTTATCAGAACATACATTTCTAACAGCATCACTGAACTGTCTACACTGTGGAGGAGAGGCAGCATGCAGAAAACAGCAGCCTACCTTGTCTTTTTTCTAATGAAGACGAGCATGGTTAAAATAAAAATACAAATAAAACAAAACAGAATAGAAGGTCAGACAAAAGATAGTAGCATTTTATAGCACTTCAAAGCCTTCTATTGTTTTTGTGCTTGTGCCAATTCAGAGATGAGCAGATACAGGATACAAAAGTTTGGAAAGCAAAATTAAAAATAGAAATACTGAGCAACTAAATTCCTCCATTTTTAAACGCCCTCTTCATAATTATGACTGATGGTTCTACACCAAGTCTCCACAGATAGGGCTGGGTATCGTTCAAAAATTTTCAATACCGATACCTTGACTTCGATACCAGTTCCTGAACGATACTTTTTTCGATACCAATTTTATGAAATCAATTTTAACAAGATTACATAAAAAAAAAACAAAAAAAAACTTGTTTTATTTTTCAGCTTGTTGATATTTATACAAACTCAAAGACTCATCTCCTGAGCCACT
>NW_015505195.1:4832510-4860308 GCF_001515645.1 Sinocyclocheilus grahami
GACACTGAAGACTGGAGGAATGATGCTGAAAATACAGCTGTGCATCACAGAAATACATGACATTTTACTATATATTCACATAGAAAACACTTATTTTAAACTGTAATGATATTTCCAATTTTTACTGTATTTATGATCAAATAATTGCAGCCCTGAGCAAAAAGAGACTTTCAAAAACATTGAAAAATATCACCAACCCTAAACTTTTGAACAGTAGTAAATATGCAACATACGTACATCAATTAATTCAATTTCATCTGCTGATTCAGCTCTGCAACGATCAACCAATATGGGTTTTCAGTAGCCAATGCCAGTGCCAATATCTAAAGATCATCTACGGCTTCATTATTTCTTCTTCCTGAGTCGTGAGAGTCACTAAATAAGACTATGTTGTGAAAAACATTCTGTCCTTCACCGCAATCACACTGCATCCCAACAGCACAAGACCCGGGAGCTTTCGTGCTGCATCGCTGTCAAACCTCGACTCAGAGGGTGTTTCGTTGGGTCGGGTGCTGCCGTCTTTTCCCCGTCTTCACCCTGTGAAGGATCTCAGCAGGGTTTGCTGATGTAATTTCCTCCCAGTCGAATCCTGTGCTGACACTCACAACCTCACGAAACCTCAGGCCTCTAAAAATAAACCTCACATCTGCTTCTAAACACTAGCACTCAAATCTAATCAGCTGTTTATGTACTTTTACTATGCATGATACAGATATGGAAAAAAGGTTTGCATTACAAAAAAAAAAAAAAAAAAAAAAAGGAGAAATACGGAGGATTAGACACATCCGTGCCTAATTTTAACCAGTCAAAAAAAATTTGAATTGAAGGTGAATCAAATAAAAAAAAACTTTTACTTTACTACTCAAAATAGTAGTATATCTTGTTATCAGAACATACATTTCTAACAGCATGACTGAACTGTCTACACTGTGGAGGAGAGGCAGCATGCAGAAAACAGCAGCCTACCTTGTCTTTTTTCTAATGAAGACGAGCATGGTTAAAATAAAAATACAAATAAAACAAAACAGAATAGAAGGTCAGACAAAAGATAGTAGCATTTTATAGCACCTTCAAAGCCTTCTATTGTTTTTGTGCTTGTGCCAATTCAGAGGGAGATGAGCAGATACAGGATACAAAAGTTTGGAAAGCAAAATTAAAAATAGAAATACTGAGCAACTAAATTCCTCCATTTTTAAACGCCCTCTTCATAATTATGACTGATGGTTCTACACCAAGTCTCCACAGATAGGGCTGGGTATCGTTCAAAAATTTTCGATACCGATACCTTGACTTCGATACCAGTTCCTGAACGATACTTTTTTCGATACCAATTTTATGAAATCAATTTTAACAAGATTACATAAAAAAAAAACAAAAAAAAACTTGTTTTATTTTTCAGCTTGTTGATATTTATACAAACTCAAAGACTCATCTCCTGAGCCACTGCACAAAGGAACAAAATGTAACCAACACAATAAATCAGTGCAAAATAGTTTTAATAAAGCTCAAATAGTCTTCAGTTTACACATCTGTTAAAAGCGGAATATAAATCTTATTTATTGTCTTATGTAGCATGATGCTACAGTTTGCATGAATGGTCTTGTAACGTTAGTATGAACGGACATCTGCATATGATCAGAACTCCACGCAGCTCCCGCGCTACTCTGTACTGGTGGTATTACAGCACCACGAGAGCTAAAGAGAGCAGACTGCTCCGTGTGCTTTCGAATCGCTCTCGCGGATGATCGATCTGCTTCGCACCTCTTCTAGTCGAACACACCGACAAGTGCTGCAGGCTTATTGGCTCACTGATGCTGATGAGATTAACCCCTTAGGTATCGAAATTTGGTACCGAACGACAAGACGTTTTTCGATACTCTATGGTATCGAGGCAACTCGGTCGGTGCCTAAAAAGTATCAAACTCGATACCCAGCCCTATCCACAGATGTGTACTTTAAGGACTCTTAAGAAGAAATACATTAAAATCAACTGCATATAGGGGTGTGCGATATTGACAAAAAATAATATTTTGATATTTTCTGTGATTTTATCGATAACGATAATTTAGACAATATTTTGCTGAGTGTGTTATTGTGCTGGTATCTTAAGGACTGTCGTGGACAGCTGACTCCTGAAGTTTTGATATTCTTTATATTCTGTGTGGTGGTCAGTTCACACTGTGAGAAATTAATCTTTTCCCATATGAATTTAAATTACTTTTTACCTTTTAACGGGCACCTTCTTCTAAAAGTGTGCTTTATCTTTTGAGTAAAATTCTTACATTTAATCAGTGAATTAGAATAATTCATTTACCAAGCAAATAAAATCAGTATCAATAAAATTAATCGTTGCAATGCAGAGGAAACACAGAAGCTGTGTCTGAAATGGCATTTAGATGCATTTACACACTACTGTTTAGTGCAGGACATGAATGCTTAAACCTGCAATTACAAATGCATAAAAAATGTTTTGATCTATTAAACATAAAACATTAAATACTGTTATTCGAAATTATCTAAATAATAAAAATAAACTTTAAATGTGAAATTAAAACCGCCAGTAAGTGGCAGCAAGTCACTGTTAATAAGCGAGTTATTGCGATTGAACCGAATCATTTAAATGGTTGATTCATTCAGGAACGAAACAACGTCATGTTGCTCAGAGACGCAAAACAGTGCTGTGGCTTTGTTTGGAATAATTTTTGTTGTCGAAATAGCTCTAAAACAGGCAATATGGTGTCTAAAACGTAAGTATCTTAATTAACATCTTGTTTTTCGAACTGTTGTAAAAAATTAATAGGCTGTGTGTGATCAGTCATTTCTGGAGAAAAAATATTGAAAGATACTCATTAACTATATGAAATTATATACATTTTCTCTCCCCATTTTCTCTTGAATTTGTGATCATTCTAAATGCATTTTAACGCACGAAAGAACGCACTCTAAATGTGCACGCGCACTAGTCTAGACTTCATGTAATAAGCGCGTGCACTCTGTAGGAATCTTTTGAAAGGTTTTTGCAAAATACTCGATAATGTCAAATCGCACATCGTTAAAATGACAATTATGATATTGTCGCACACCCCTAACTGCATATACACTACATTTCAAAAGTTTGGGGTCATTACGATTTTCTTTATTCAGCAAGGACACACTAATTTGATCAAATGACAGCAAAAAACAATGTTACAAAATATTTCTATTTAAAATAAATGCTGTTCTTTTCAACTTTCCATTTAAAGAATCCTGAAAAAAAAGTACCATTGCCACTAAAATATTTAGTACAATTGTTTTAAACATTGATAAGAAATGTTTCATGAGCATCAAAAATGCATAAAAAATATTTTGATCTATTAAACAAAACATTAAATACTGTTATTCGAAATTATCTAAATAATAAAAATAAACTTTAAATGTGAAATTAAAACCGCCAGTAAGTGGCAGCAAGTCACTGTTAATAAGCGAGTTATTGCGATTGAACCGAATCATTTAAATGGTTGATTCATTCAGGAACGAAACAACGTCATGTTGCTCAGAGACGCAAAACAGTGCTGTGGCTTTGTTTGGAATAATTTTTGTTGTCGAAATAGCTCTAAAACAGGCAATATGGTGTCTAAAACGTAAGTATCTTAATTAACATCTTGTTTTTTGAACTGTTGTAAAAAATTAATAGGCTGTGTGTGATCAGTCATTTCTGGAGAAAAAAATATTGAAAGATACTCATTAACTATATGAAATTATATACATTTTCTCTCCCCATTTTCTCTTGAATTTGTGATAATTCTAAATGCATTTTAACGCACGAAAGAACGCACTCTAAATGTGCACGAGCACTAGTCTAGACTTCATGTAATAAGCGCGTGCACTCTGTAGGAATCTTTTGAAAGGTTTTTGCAAAATACTCGATAATGTCAAATCGCACATCGTTAAAATGACAATTATGATATTGTCGCACACCCCTAACTGCATATACACTACATTTCAAAAGTTTGGGGTCATTACGATTTTCTTTATTCAGCAAGGACACACTAATTTGATCAAATGACAGCAAAAAACAATGTTACAAAATATTTCTATTTAAAATAAATGCTGTTCTTTTCAACTTTCCATTTAAAGAATCCTGAAAAAAAAGTACCATTGCCACTAAAATATTTAGTACAAATGACAGCAAAAAACAATGTTACAAAATATTTCTATTTAAAATAAATGCTGTTCTTTTCAACTTTCTATTTAAAGAATCCTGAAAAAAAAAGTACCATTGCCACTAAAATATTTAGTACAGTTGTTTTAAACATTGATAAGAAATGTTTCATGAGCATCAAATAAGTATATTAGAATTAATTCCGAAGGATCACTGAAGTCTAGTGTAATGGCTGTTGAAAATTTAGCTTTGTCATTGTAAGGCTAAACTACATTTAAAACAAAAATTTTAAATTACATTTTAAATTAAATTTTACAATATTACAGTTTTACTGCATTTTGGATCAAATAAATGCAGCCTTGGTGAGCATAAGAAACTTTTTTCAAAACCACCTTGCCAACCCCAAACTTTTGAACGGTAGTGTAGATTCAGGAAGTCAAGAGTTAGCCTACCTTCTCTTTGCCCTTGCTGGGGCTGGAGTTCTTGTTGGTGGTAGCAGGCACAGCTTCTTTCTCCACCACCCCCACAAAACACAGCTCAGATTGAGTGTGGAACGACACTGTGCCCTTGGGCAGCTTTTTGATCCGCACTGCATGGTTCCTTTGGGCTGACAGCATGTCCTGATAGAGGAAAGGGGATGTTTTAAAGCTAGTCAATGTAAGACCACAATTACAATTTACATACAAATATCCAGAAAACAGGATGGCTTGACAGGATGATTGATAGATATATATATATATATATATATATATAAATAAATAGCATATACAGGAACACAAAAGTGGTTCTGGTGTGGTGATATCTGGGAACTCACAGGGACAACATTGAATTCCACTTCATCAGAAATGTGCAGTTGGCTCTCCTCTAGAACCTCACTGAAATGAAAGAACATTCGGGCCTCACGGTCCACACATTTGATGAAGCCAAAACCATCACGCATGGCAGCGATCACACCCTGCACAAAAAGACAAGGAGAGAGACAAAACCAACATTGGCAAAAAGTAAAACAGCCTTGCAAGGAACCACAAGGACAAATTTCGGCAGTCGCACCATTTCACGGGTCTCCTTTGTGAAATGGAAGGTGTCAGGAAGGATGTCGATATTTGTCGCTCTTTCCAGTTTGTCCCGACGGTCGGTGGATATATTGAACTGGACATGGTCACCCTCAAGCAGCGTCACTTTGGACTTGGTGTCCTTCTCCCCGAATAGCAGCTCTTTGTCAGTGAAATTAATTCTGGCACTGATTCGCCCAGGCAGTGGGTCGTTCTGAGAGAGACAGATGGAGTTTTATTCGATTTAACATGCAAGCAGGATCTATATGGTAATGTTATCGTGGGAGTCTGGGAAGACTAATGGCAAGAGCCGATTCACAAACCTGATTCTTGGTGGGGACCTTGGGAATAACCTTGGCGACAGTTCCCTCGAAAGTCTCAATACTGATGTCCTCAAATATAACAGTGCCCTGAGGCAACAGTCTCACATCTGTGGCCACTTCCTTGCCCTATGTGAGACACACAGAAACAACCTCAATACAGCTGTACGAAACAACAGTGCATCTCATGGCTAGTAATTTCACTCAGTGTTTTAAAGTAAAATCTTATCAGTGAGTATTAGTTACTAACCAAAGACCAACAGATCCTCAATAATTTTTTCTTTTGCTTTTTAAAAACATTTCTTCATCAATTGCTCACATTTCTTTCTTTAATGGTGAATTCCACATCATCTCCAGCTTGTAGAGCCTCCAGATCTCCTTTAAACTCACTGTAGTGGAAGAAGATCTCCTTCACAACATCTCCTCGCTCAATAAATCCAAAGGCCTCCTGCAAGAACAATTATAGATTTGAAACAAGCAAAACTTTAACAAAAAGTATATTTGAAAATATACTTGGAAAAAAAAATAACTGGCACTCGACTTTAATTCAAATTTTCACATTCTAATTTTGAATTTTAGAACTGTAGGGTCAAAATTTGCAGCTATGTTCTGAACAATGTTCTACAAGTTACTGCAAGTTTAAATTCAAAAATGTAAAAAAAAAATAAAAAAAAACATTAACCACTATACAAGTTATTGCTAAACCCACACAACTACATTTGACTATTCTAGCAGAATGCTGAGATAAGAGAAGTCTTTTGCTATTCTCCTTCCCACCAGAGGGCAGGAGATCACTATTCCTCGGTATAATGTCTACAAAAAAAGCAGCTACTGCAAACTCATATTTGAATCAGATCCTTACCTTGGTAGCACAAACAACTCCCTGACATCTTGACTGTTTCTTCTTTACCAATACAATGTTGTGAGCACTAACAGCACCAGTACTGAAAAACAAAAATAAACCATTTTCACACCCAAAAATGTTGCTCTTTTGAAATTATACCAATTTCAATCAGACATTACAGAAATTAACTTACTGCTTGTTGGTCTCCATATGAAAACAGACTTTATCTCCAGTATCTAAAGTAACGTTTCCTTCGATATCCTCAGGGGTGTAGGTCAAATAAAACACTTCCTGTGAGAAGATTCAAACCACAAACACTTTCAGAAACAGCAACCGCTACCATCAGTGTGCCATATAAAGACCAGTTTATGAACCACAGAACTGTTGTCACTCAGCTTTTCTTTTGGTTTGCTAAGCTATATCGGTCACAAAATGGTCTCAAAAGGGGGAAAGATGATGAGCGACTGTCTAAAATATATAGGAAACTCTGCAAATGAGAATAAATGACACTCACCCCGTTCCTCTCATAACACACACTGCCTGTGGGCACTTGGCCGGGTGCGGACTTCCCGTCCAAGTGAGAGGGGATAGCTGACACTACCTGAAGAAAGGGGACGTGCAAATAGACAAGACAGGGTTAGAGGCTGCATTGGTGAGAGACAGGATCAACTAACCATGTTTAAATGCTAAAGAGAAGGTCCCTGAACACAGATGTGCAACATGTTCTGAACTAAAGACAGACTAAAAAAAAAAAGTAAAAAAGAATATTAAGGTTAAGATTTGACTTGTACTTCTGAGTTCAAAGAACCAGTCATAATTTGAATATTTAAGTACATGAATGACAGACTCGACATTGAGAACAAATCAAGATTTGTTTCTCTCATAACTATTATTAAATGAAGATGAAAAGTTCTCCCAACAAGACAATCAAGCTCATTGTGAACCCACACAAAACAAAGCATTAGCATCGGGACAGTTAAGAGGATTGCTACTCCTAATAATTTAAACCAGTGATTTATGCATTTTCCAGGTCAATATGGATTACAAATGAGCTCGAAACCAACAATGACGGACATTAATGGGACAAGGACAATAAAACACAAAAGTAAAATGTGTTCCTTAACTGGATGAATAAAACCATGCAGCACAGTTAAAGGAGAGGCGTGCAAGTCAGGCCCCACCTGCCCAGAAATTCGCTCTTCTGGCAACATTTCTGCCTTGATTTTTACCAGCTTCACCGCAATTGGTTTGCCAGTGCGTCTATCAGACGACACCTCAAACTCCACATCGTCTGAAAAGTGGCAGAACAGACAAAACATGGAAGTCAGTTCCTGCATTAAAATATATATCAATACACTAAATATTTAAATGCATGTATTTTTGGCAACAAGGTCTTGTTGTTATTGAATACGGAGACAAGACATTTGTGATGATTTTACCAGTGATTTGTACACTACAATTAATTGTAATCGTTACATTTTGGCCATGAGCTTTTTTTTTTAAAGCAGCACCACTTTTCTAGTTTTATTTCACATTTCACAAACCAATTCAGCTCATACCTCCGATCTTTAGCTCCTGCAGGTTGCCGTTGTACTGAGAGCAGTGGAAGAAGAGGCGGGCCTGTCTCTCAGAGCACTGAATGAAACCGTATGATGCTAGCAATTTTTCAACCACTCCCGTCTCACGAACTCCCATGCTCGTTCCATTGGCAAAGCCACCATGGCCATTATTATGCAGCAGACTGGGGTCAAAACTCATCTATGGAGAAAGACGACATAGGATGAGTTAAAAATGCACTTGCTCAATTTTCGACCTTCAGCACTATCCACACATCCGACTGCTTCACAACAGATCAGAACACAAGTGTGGAAATGGTAAAATGGGATGAAACAGTTTTTTAAATGCTGCAGGTATTTGCAACTATGAAAGAAAAATTTAAAGAGGGGAAACGCTGTCCCAGTCATTTGTTGTGGCATGTAGGTTTAAGTTTCTCTTCTCCGTTTGGTATGCTTGAACTGGTTCCTTGATCAAGTAGATCAAAATGACCAGGATAAATCTGCTGTACCTGCACAATACTAAAGAACACACAAATGCAAGTACCGTCGGTTTCATATTAACCCTAGAAATTAAAATGAAGGTTCATGCATTTAATCCACTTCACACTGACTAAATTATATATTAGAATATGCACACAAACAAACTCGTCTCCTCATTCAAAGTTAGGACTAGGTCTCGGTGTAGAACTTCACCCACAAATCAAGTGAAATGTACGTAAACGGTCGGCAGGCATGTGGTCAAAAGTTAGACAATCAAAAACTGATTTTATGGACCCAAATAGCCCTGTAAAGCCAAAAGCTTTACAACTCCCAAACTTAAAGCATGCAGTTAGTGTCAGGTATTCTTTGCCAGTGAGGACATCAAACCGGCACAGACTGTCCCATCATGCCCACTTACAGATCGCTGATACAAGGGGGTCCGCTTTTGCTTTTTGCCCCCTGATGCACGAGAGACATGGCATGAGACTGAGGCGGAGCGGGGGATTGGCTGACTTGAGGTGGAGGGGGTGGGGGCAGCAACAGGGGCATCAGAGGCCTCCATCTTCAGGTGAAGGTAGGGGGTGGTGGGACACTGAGGGGGATGGGGAGTGGATATTTAAAAATAAATAAAAACACTAGCTAAATTGAAGGATCACCAAACAGAAAGAGCCAATAGATGGCATCAAAAACAGACCTACTGAGAAATTAAATTCTGTATAAAAAAATAATTTTTTTTTATTTTTTTTATAATTTTTATATTTATATGTCCAGGAATGACATTTGATAAATCTAAACAATAGAAAGTATGAAAACCCTAAACCAATCAGATATGTGCTTTTGGGTCAAATTTCCAGAACTGCCATTAAAGGCAAGTTAAAATGGCTGGCGTCCCATTTAAAGGAACGTTAATCCATAGAAGCAACAGACAAGTCTGGCTTAAAATAGTGATAAGGCAAGTATGTTTGCATATTTTATCTTGCATTTTCTTTGAATAAAAGCACTTAAGAATGACAAAAGTAACTGACACATGGTAATGTCAATTTACTCGACCAACAGCTGTACTATTACTACAGTTCACCAATATTATCTTTACACTATGATACATTCCAATGTCATGCTATCACATCATTTAACTTTCACTGCTCCATTCAAGGAGAATGTTACATTTTAGTGATGGGTTGTAATAATTATGAAATGTGTATTCAGCCAGAGAGGTTGCATTTTGCATTAAAGCATGTGAATGACTGGAATACTTCTTGTGCAAACAATCATAGGTGAATCAAATAATTTTATTACAACACACTTAGTGTGAACAGGCCTTAAAGGGATAGTTCACCCAAAAATGAAAATTCTGTAATTACTCACCCTCATGTCGTTTCAAACCCGTAAGACCTTCGTTCATCTTTGGAACACAAATTAAGATATTTTTGATGGAATATGACAGCTGTCTGACCCTGCATAGACAGCAATACAACTGAAATGTTCCCAAGTCCAGAAACGTAGCAAGGAGATCTGTAAAATAATCCATGTGACAGTGGTTCAACCGCAATTATATGAAGCTACGAGAATATTTTTGTGTACAAAAGAAAAATAATAACGACTTTATTCAACAATTCGTCTTCTCCGTATCACCCTGGTGCCATTTTGGAGAATATCCGATGGACGTAAACAACGTATGCTGTTCTGTGTCAGCTGCGTCACGCCGGATCTGTTTCCTACGTTGTTGTGATTTGATCTGTTTATGTCCAGCGGATATTCTCCAAAATGGCACCTGGGTAATGCGGAGACGACGAATTGTTGAATAAAGTCGTTTCTCTCGTAGCTTCATATAATTGCGGATGAACCACTGATGTCACATGGATTATTTTACAGATCTCCTTGCTATGTTTCTGGACTTGGGATCATTTCAGTTGCGTTTCCGTCTATGCAGGGACAGACAGCTCTCAGATTCCATCAAAAATATCTTAATTTGTGTTCCTAAAATGAACGAAGTTCTTACGGGTTTGAAACGACATGAGGGTGAGTAAATGACAATTTTCATTTTGTGGGTGAATGATACCTTTAAAGCATAGTTCACTCAAAAATGAAAGTTGTCTTCGTTTACTCGTTTACTGATTGTCATTCCAAACTATATGATTGACTTTATTTTGAGGAACACAAAAGACGACAATTTATGGACAAAAAAACCCCTTCAAATTATCTTTGTTCCACAGAAGGTCAGAAAAAGAAATGCTTTAAAGCATAGTTCACTCAAAAATGAAAGTTGTCTTCGTTTACTCGTTTTCTGATTGTCATTCCAAACTATATGATTGACTTTATTTTGAGGAACACAAAAGACGACAATTTATGGACAAAAAAACCCCTTCAAATTATCTTTGTTCCACAGAAGGTCAGAAAAAGAAATTACACTTATTTTTGGGTGAACTATCCCTTTAACTAATTCCCCACCCGTGCTATGAGACATGCTCAAGGAAAATGTGTTAGTTTGATGAAGCGACTGGGAATGGCACTACTAGACTACACGGTAACAGTAATGGTTAGATGACACAGACTCTGACCAGCCTCGACCACTGGGCCATAACATCAAAACAAATACAGGCCTTTACACACCCATAAACACTTTGATTCACTCGGTGTCAGACAAAAAAGCCTAATATCCATTTTCTGCCAACCATACATGGTTCAACAGCAGCCGACTGAATAAACAAATCTACACTCAGCTACTATATTTGTCTAAGTGGAAACATCATTGCTCTTGCGGCTCCACCTCTCGTTGCTGCAAGAGCAATGATGTTTCCACTTAGACAAATATAGTAGCTGAAAACATCATTGCTCTTGCGGCTCCACCTCTCGTTGCTGCTCGTCTCTACGGCAAGTGATCGAGGCCAGCCTCTAAGCCTGGTGATCAGGATGATGGAGTACAGGAACAGCGCAGAGAGGGGGCGACGGTGGGTGTTTAATGAACGAGTTCGGGAGAGTGGGAGACAGTGGGGTGGAAAGCAGATGGCAGGGCACTTACAGATCGGCCGTAGGGTGACAGGCTGAGCCCGACGGGCGAGGTGCTGTTCAGGTCAGCGCTAACGAACGCTGCAGGTGGCGACGCCGGCAAGGTAAACTCGACAAAACCTTTCCAGGGACTACCCATAATTCTCCCATACACAGTGGCCAAATCTACTACACCTGGGTTTGATCGGATTAAGCAGTTTTCGGAGTACTGGTTTTATTTTAAGTCAGCCGTTGTGTTGCAGCTCCTCCTACATCATACATATTAGAGATCTGTGTTTGAGTAAACAATGAGTGAATTAAAGCTGTGCTAGATTTCAATTCATTAATTTTGAATACGACAAACAAGAAAATGAGGGGGGGGAAACTGCAGTACAATCATCAGAAATTAAAAATTTAAAGGGATAGTGCACCCTGAAATTCTGTCATTTATTCACCTGTCATTCCAAATCCATAAGACTTTTAACCATTTGAGGAAAACAAATTATAGTATTTATTCTCACATCTTTTGTCCATCCACTGATGAAAAAAATGGATCTCTCTGGTTTAATTAAAAATATCTTCATCTGTGTTTTATAGATGAAAAAAGTCTTATCGGTTTGGAACAACATGAGGGTGAATAAATTAAAATTTTTAGGTGAACCATTCCTTTAATTCTCAATTAGTTCAACTTTAACTGTCAGTTATCCACCTTATTTTTCAATGCGGAAGTAAGCCAGTTTCTGTGAATGTGCAAGACTTCCAGGTTCATTAGCCGCTGTAGGGAAATAAGAATAACAAAATGCACTAAACGGTAAAACTTTTAAACTGTAAATCTTTTGCACTACAAACCACTGTGTTCATAATTAAGATAAATACATTCAAATAATATGGTAAGACAATTTCAAGCAGCAAAACGAGCTTTCTACAACTAAACATAGCTGGAAGCGAATGACACCATGAATGAAACCCATAGATATTGTCCCATAAAATTTACAAATGGCCGCACCCGCTCTTACGGAAAAAATAAGGTGGATATTGAGCATGATAATACGAATGATCTCTGTTCCAAAACCTACTGAGATGACTAAATAAGGCAGCATTTCAATTAATCACATGTAATGGAGAGGAGACAAAAAAAACATCCAAGACGGTGGTCCAAGAAAGAGATGTCAATTAAAATATATTCTTTAATTCAGTTCATACTAAAAATATTTAGATTTGAAAAAAAGTTAAATTTTTCAGTTAGATTTTATCTAATATTTCAGTTTCACATATTTTACAGTTTTTATTAGCACTGCTAGTTAACTTAGCAAGATGCTAATGCTAAACTCATTAAATTTGTGTTAGGATGCCATCTTAGAAGGTAGCTCACTAGTTTTTGGAACAGAGCAACACATTTTCAGCTTTAAATTAAAGAGATTGCACAATAAACAGCATGGACAATTGCCCTTTTTTGGCACACTGTATATTATACATGGAAAAACAAGCCAGACAAATCAGGATTATTCATTAGATTAAGGGGGGAAAAAAAGTGGGATTAGTGTCTGGCATGGCTTACCTTGTTCTGTTGTCTTGGAAGGCTGTAATGATTTGGACCAATCAATCGCGCACACACACTTGTAAGGTTCGCCTCTCTGGCACACGTTCTAATTACAAAAAGTTGCACAAAAAGCAAAACAAAAAAAAATTCAAATAAAAAGGCAAGTGCAGGTGTATGAACACTGCTTTTGAAAAATAGTGAACAGAAATACAAGAGAAAGACTGAGGGAACGGAAGGGGAAAAAGATCAGGGAGGGAGGGATTCGGTCTGCAATTGACAAAGAAAAAGGTCAAAACTGAAGAAGACTAGCAGACAGCAGCCCTCTCCACACCCCAGAGGAGGACGAGGTGCGGGGAGGATAAGGAGGGCTTGGTGCAGCGTTGGGACGTGTGCTTTTTTTTTTTTAAGCTGTTGAGTAGGCACAAACTTCTTGTCTCAGATCAGGTCTCGCCTTCGCTGTTAACGGTGATGGCTGGTTGCTACGCTCGTTGCGGCCTGGTTCTGTTTCTTAAATCTTTGGTTTGCTCATTTGGTTGTTTTGTGTTACTTTAGTTTTTCTGGTTTGTAGCAGTGCAGTTCTTCGTCTTGGTCTTGTCTTCACAGTTGTTGTACCGCTGGGTCGTTTTGGGGATGTTCGTTATGTTTTCTTTTTCCTTGACGTTTCTTCTGACCGATCAATGATCTGAACTTGAAGTAGGTTTCAGATGGTACAAAAATCAATTCAGTTTCACTTCATACTGTTTGGGAGGGTGGGAAAAAAAAAAAAAGGATATTAGATCACACAGATAAGTTACACATTAAATGTATTTAGTCCAAAAAATAAGTATATTAATCTAATTCAGGTCCAGTTTATTAAACTAAATTTGCCCCTCCCCCCACCCTCCATATATGATTTAACACAAACATTCATTTAATGTGGGTTAAAATACCATGTTACTCTCCTGTTGATACACCGGCCTAAAAATAAAATTTCCTCAGCAGCCTCATGTACAGAAGAGCAGCTGACTGAATACACACATGAGGATCAACAAGTCACAGCGTGAACCAGCATTTGGCTGAATATTTATGGAATACATTCAAATCAAGAGGTAAACAACTGCACATATCCAGCATGCCAATCATTCAGTTCCCTCCGGTCTATTACACATGAGATGGGAGGATCAAAAAGCCTAATGTATAGGCCAGTTCAATTATTGATTGATTATTATTGATTGATTGACTAAATATTACCTAGCAAGCCAATTTTATTTTGCAAGTTGCAATGAAAAAGTGACGTAGTTAAAGATCTTTTGTTCCACATTGTGCCGTACATCCAACTGTAATGGATTATTTAAAAAAAACAGCAGGGTGAGGACTTGAATCTATGTATTGGTTGTTAACTGGATTTGGAGATGTGTGTTGACCCAAAAGTGGAGGCAGATAAATTATCAATTAGATCTATAATATGCATTCAGAAAACAAGGGGGAATGTTAAAGTCATGTCAACTTGAAGGACAACTTCTGTCTATGACCTCCAAGTCAGAAAAACAAACAGTATCAGATAAACAAACCTAGCGAGCACATTGTATACCTAGCTTCAGCCAAAAAAATTTATATTCGTTACTTTATGGCAATAGTTTGTTTCACGAAAGGAAGTATGCATAGGTTTGAAATTTCCAACCGAATACCAATAAAACGTGTATACCGGTATTTTACGAGAATGTGCACAATGTGATTCGAACAGAATTTTTAAAGCACAATGAAGGTCTTTATCTTTATCAAATATAAAATAGTTAGTTAAAAGAGTTTGTCTTTATTGTTGCCGTTTTCATAAAAAATAAATAAATAAATGAACCACAAACTAAGCATTTGTTTTAAAAGAGGGAAAAGAACTTATTTATTTGGGTTACAAGTTACAATGCAAGTAGACTATATCCGTCTTATTCATTTTGTTAATAAAAGTGAGATGTTTAATATAGGCCTATGCAAATTTGCCATTGTACCATTTTATGGCTGATGTGTTTTAATTAATAGGCTAATAATGAACCACAAACTATGATCGTTTAAAAAAAAAAAAGGGGGGAAATCCAAAGTTTGTTTATTTGTGTTACAATGCGGGTAAAACATTTTCCTTATTCATATTGTTAATAAAAGTTCAAAGTTTAATATAAGTACATTTGTCATCGTACTGTTTTATTGTAACGCCTTTTGTATTATTAATAATAATAATAATAATGAGCCACAAACTAAGCATTCGTTTGAAGTAAGGGGAAAATCCAAAAACCTTTTATTTATTTGTTACAATGCGGGCATGTCTTATTTGTTCTGTTAATAAAAGTGTTATGTTTAATATAAGCTACTTTGTCATTGTAGTATTGCTGCTTTTTTTCATTAAGAGTAATACTGAACCAACATTAAGCATTAATTTTGTTCCAAGAATATGAAAGATCTAACGTTAAATATCAAAATAAGCGCTGAAGCAGCAAGAATGCGAGATTGTTATTATTATTGGTTGCTGCTTTGGTAATAGACGCTCTCGGTCTTTCTCGGATTTATCTTCGCAATGGCTGTAGAAATGGTCGTTAATTCTTGATTTGGGTCTGGCACAGACATGCTACAGGTAATAATATGATCAAAAAGTCATGGCAACAAACGACTTCCTAAGTCAGTTTAAATTGAAACGACTTTCACAATCAATTTGATTAAACTTAATTCATGTTTTACTGTTGCTTATTGTCACTGTAGGCTAAGGCTATTTTTTTTTCTATGAATATACAAATGAAAATAAGCGCTGAAGCAGCAAGAATGCGAGATTGTTATTATTATTGGTTGCTGCTTTGGTAATAGACGCTCTCGGTCTTTCTCGGATTTATCTTCGCAATGGCTGTAGAAATGGTCGTTAATTCTTGATTTGGGTCTGGCACAGACATGCTACAGGTAATAATATGATCAAAAAGTCATGGCAACAAACGACTTCCTAAGTCAGTTTAAATTGAAACGACTTTCACAATCAATTTGATTAAACTTAATTCATGTTTTACTGTTGCTTATTGTCACTGTAGGCTTAGGCTATTTTTTTTCTATGAATATACAAATTAATAAAAATTAGTTTTATTTTGTGTTACAACATTTTCATTTATTTATTTTTAACACCGCACCCCCAGCGCTTGACAGCGGCTCAAATATACAAATCACGACCTGCAAAGTACATTAGGACCACTGTTCTTCGTTCACAAGTTAGGTTTCGTTAAAAAGCGAAACTGTAGATTTTCATAGCATACATAAATGACAAAATCAGGACACGAAGCTAAGTGACACAAACAGCGCTTGAGCAACAGCTGGGAGTTGATCTATCTGGAGCTCATCCAGAGACAAATTCACTAGTAATGCCTTTTTAGACAAGACAACTCCGACACATGCTACTCATATGAGCATATTGGATGAAGACAAACAAAAGGTTAAAAGTAGAATCTATGGCGTTTCAAACCCAAACAAGAGAATATGACCGTTCAAAACCCGTTTCAATCAAAGTATTTCCATCAATTGTTCAACCTCAACGGGAAAACCATGGAAACGGCCTTTGTAGGTAATACTTTTTTTTTTTTTTTACCAAAATTGCTCTTACAAAAAGCAATTTATTTCGTGAGAGAAAATTCTGTAGCAGAGTTTAAGCACAAATATATGTTCCCTATAAAATAGTTTTTTATTTTTAAACTGAGTTTAATTACTTTCCAGGGCCTGCAAAATTACAATTTCCAAATTCCATGATATGTCCAGTTTATCATGACCATAGGAACACTGGTTTTAGTAAAAACTCGTTTGGAAAGCAAGTAAACTCTTTTCCTGTCCTGAGAAAATTGGGTTTAGTTGTTTAACTCCATTTACTATGTGTCGTGATCCTGTCGGGCTTAAAATAAATCACTCAGCCCGACAACAAAGGCGCACGGCGGCGTCTGTCGGGTCACGTTGGGCCGCCGCTGCAGCGCTGAAGCCTCGACTGGACGCTTCGTTTCTTAAGCGACCTTTACAAAATATCTCCCATGACGGGAGTGGAAGATTAAGAAGTTAGTTTTGTATTGTTGCAGTAACAGTGCTTTAAGCGCTGGCTAGCATGCTAAACCGCTAGAGTACACGCAGAGGAAACACTGCCCCCACCCTAAACCGTATACGTTAACTGTTCAAAAACAAGCAGGACTATTTAGAAAGAGTGATATAAACGCAAACGTCGGAGGCTTAAACGTTCATATAGCCGTGTAAGAGTTATGTGACACCGCAAAATTGAATAAACATATTAGAAAAACTCACCCCAACAGCTTTCAGCACTGTCACCAGCGCCGCCATAAGCAGCACGGCACATTACGTAGTGAGGAGCTGTGCTAACTCTCGCGATATTAAAACAGAACTGTGGGGGACACGCCACTGGGTTAGAGGTCACAATCAAGTAACTCATTTACGTTACTCTGTAAAGAACAGCTAACTTTCCTCTATATATCCACCATGTTAAATGTTATTTTCAAATAATGTAAGAGATTTTAAGTGGCCCAAACTTGGACTTTCTTGTATCAGATTTTATTAAATCCCCTCTAACTAAAAGTATCAACCAACTAAAACCATGTTTACTGTGGTTTATGGGCATGACACTATGCTAACACTATTATTTTTTAATTAATTTTTTTACTTCTACCTTGGTAGCACATGTTTTTATTTTTACTTTGGAGATCCATAAAATACCATGGTATTCCACAATATCTGTACATTTATCAAAAGGTATTACCATTTGATACCACATGATAAGTAAAAATAAGTAATATTAAAACAGAACTGTGGGGGACACGCCACTGGGTTAGAGGTCACAATCAAGTAACTCATTTACGTTACTCTGTAAAGAACAGCTAACTTTCCTCTATATATCCACCATGTTAAATGTTATTTTCAAATAATGTAAGAGATTTTAAGTGGCCCAAACTTGGACTTTCTTGTATCAGATTTTATTAAATCCCCTCTAACTAAAAGTATCAACCAACTAAAACCATGTTTACTGTGGTTTATGGGCATGACACTATGCTAACACTATTATTTTTTAATTAATTTTTTTTACTTCTACCTTGGTAGCACATGTTTTTATTTTTACTTTGGAGATCCATAAAATACCATGGTATTCCACAATATCTGTACATTTATCAAAAGGTATTACCATTTGATACCACATGATAAGTAAAAATAAGTAACAAGTGTCTTTGGATAAAAGAGAACAAAGTTTCAAAGTATGCACTGTGCCCTTGAGTAATGCACTTAGATATAATCCATGAAAAATAGTCATGTTGGCAAATTTTATTAGAAAATAATAAATATTATTGTCAGACCTAATTGACAGCTTTTGATAAAAATATGAAACATGTTTTATAAAAGTGACAATAACAAGGTCACACTGAGACTATGCTTTCTACTGTATATCAAGCCATACAGAGAGAACAAAAAAAGAGATACAAATAACACTTAATGTACTCTGCACACTGATATTTTTTCTTTTGTTTAATCCAAAACTGTACCTAATCTAAATCAAAATAAAAAGAACAAGTATGATCACATTCTGAGAATATGATTCTTTTAACAACATGAGTCATAAGGCACTTTCCATGGCATTCTTTTCCAGATGAGAGACAGAAGTGTGCATGTAACACTGACAGTTGAAAAATGCAGTCTATGGTAAGAATCCACCTTCTTTCATGTTCAGGTTCTGTGAATGGTCCTTTGATTGCTCAGTACTATAGTATTCTCTTTAAATGAGCCAGTAAAACACAAAAAAGCCAAACATCACCCAATGGCTCGCCCAGTTTAGCTCCGACCACTTTTGAATGGTGTGACTGGCCATGTAACCCTGTGTGGAAACAAAACACATGATAAAACAATTCTTACTAATTGAATTTAATATATTTTTTATCAGTAGCTGAATATTTATATTAGAATAAAATTGTATATACTTTTAAATTGCATATGCATATGAAAACGCTCACCTCCTCAGCATGCATGCCGTCCATTTCAGAGTCAAACAGTGATCCCAGATATGTCAGATGGAATATAGACAATGCACTGAAGAACAGGTTAACACCATACACCCACACCATCTACAATAGAAAAAAAAAAAGAAATAGACATATCAATATAAAAATATAACACTATAAGAAATTTCAGTTGAAATCTGTGAACTAGAGATCTCATACTACACAAACCAAAAAACAAACAAACAAACTGTTTTTATCATGAATTCAGCTGATCCTGCAGTGCAGGACAGATCACCTTCTTATTTTGGTGATGACAGTCATTTGGACAGCGCTTTGACAGTATACAAGCACTGAAAATAGCCGCCAACCGCTTTCTCAGAACTGAAAGAGGAAACAAAGACAGAATTTGAGTTCTGTTGGTTAGACCAATGATGTGACATCTATTATAGATGTTATTATTTCCTACCTACTGAAATGTGTGCCATGATGGCTATGCATTAGTGTTAATATATTTTCAGTTTTTTACTTAAATCTATTTAATTAATTAACTGATTCTATCAAAGCCGTTTTTATTTTATTGATGGCAAGCATGCATGAATAAACTAAAATTATTGTTTACCATGTTCAACATAAGTGATGAATCCCAAAGACAGCAGCACGGCCCCAAGATGAAAGCTGAGACCCTGGCACACAACACATAATTAATTAATAAAAGAAAATATACTATCATCATCACTATCAAGTTTGGGAGCAGTAAGATTTTTTAAAGAAATTAAAACTATTTAGCAAGGATGCATTAAATTGATCAAAAGTAAATACATTCATAATGTTACAAACGATTTGTATTTAAAATAAGTGCTGTTCTTTTGAACTTTCTATTCATCAAAGAATCCTGAAATGAAAAACAAATCACAGTCTGTATTAAGCAGTTGTTTTCAACAATGATAATAAAAAGAAATGTTTCTTGAGCACCAAATCAGCATATTAGAATGATTATGTGTAGACTGGAGTCATGGCTGCTGAAACTTCAGCTTTGCAATCACAGGAATAAATTACATTTTAAATATATATTAAAATAGAAAAGAGTTATTTTAAATTGTAATCATATTTTGATCAAATAAATGCAGCCTTGGTGAACATAAAAAACTTATTTAAAAAACATTTAAAAAAATCTTACCAACCTCAAATTTTTTAATAGTAGTGTAAATTAATTTTGAATCAATGTCCCACATTAACCACCAGAGGTCTCCACCCAACTACAATACCTTGAATTATGAATCCATGTCACTAATATTTGTCTTAGTTCAGTGGTAGATTACTGTTCTGTGATGTACAATTTACAAACTAACTGAAAAAAAACCCACACACAAAATATATAAAAGGTGTTTTAATTGATTTTAGACCATTGGCTAATTTCTGCCAGGATTAGCAACAAATTGCACTCACCCCTACACCCACATGTCATTCTTTTAAACCTACCCTCCACATGTCAGTGAACCCAAACAGATTCACATTCACAGTATGTTTTTGACTGGCTAAAAAAAACACATAACACTCCACCATAACATGGAGAGTTTGATGCACGGATACCTAAAAATACTTCCAGCAGTTATTCTTATATACTTGTATCCCTAAAGGTCAAACTGGTAATATAGCATGAATGATTTGATCTTAGCTACACAGTGAGTTACAGTACAACCTAACATGCACAACTACAATAGCTTACTAAGGTGACAAGGCATAAGCTGCCAGGGTAGGCAGCTGTGATTTAATTATCTATCTACACCAGCTGTAGACAGCAGTTTAAATCTGGGTCATGGTGTTCTGAGATAAGAAACCATCTTTATCCAAGCTGTCATGTTTTCTGGATCAGGTGTTTTTTCACCCTTACACAAACTCAAATCTGTTTAAACAGATGGAACCTGATTCTGTGTGCCAACAAACCTTGGTAAAATGTTAATAACCAAAGAGCTGGAAATAATACTCACATGTAACAATGCACTGGCAGTGTAGGTCACCAAGATGGCAGGAAAAGTGCCAAGTTTGAGTGCACTTTTAAAGACGTCTGTGTGTTAAAATGTACAGGGAATATTTATATGAATGCACAACATTTATATGCATAAATACTGTATCACAAACCTGAATAAATATACATACATGCGTTAAGCCACTTAGACATGGGCAGATTCCAAGAGGTAACAACTTCCACCATAGACCTCGGCAATTCCACATTCAGAGGTTTAGCTACTGTAATATCCCTTTGAACGAGAAAATGTGCCACATTAGGTCTCAACAATGCTGTTATTTAATAACAAAAGAGAAATAAAGAGAGAAAATGCATGAGTATGCACCATTTGATGTGGTCTTTGTGCTCAGAGAATCCAGCTCCAGCCATCACAGTGGTTGTTTCACTCAAGTAGCAGACAAAATAATTGCTGAAGTGGAAGGACACCGCATTTTCATAAGCGTGAAGCCACCTAAGGACAAAAGGCCAATAAAAAAATAAAAAATTTTACATTTACAACAAAATAAACATTCAAGCAAGCCATTTAATTTCCTCTGGTTATGGAATCGCAATGGGGAGGGAGGGAAGCAGCTCACCTACGAGGAAGTCCATCACCGTAGATGGGAATGAAGTAAGGAAAGAGATAAGGAGCAATACAGTTGGAAATAACCAGGCAGATCTGACTCCTCAGAAAGCTCAGAGCAATCTTTCCAAACCAGCCAACACTCTGCAGGAGATAGCAAGATAGTTATTTAATAAAGTTCTATAAAGTTTTATAAAGTTCGGGGTCAGTGAGTTTTTGAGGGAAGATCATTGCATTCTGTTTTTATTCACAATTTGTACAGTGTCCCAACTTTTTTGGAATCGGGTTTGTATGCTCACCAAGGCTGCATTTATTTGGAAAAAAATATATAGCAAAACAATAATACAAATGATTACAATTATTAAAATAAAATATTACAATTTAAAATAAATGATTTCTATTTTAATATATTTTGAAATTTGTTTTGCCTGTAATGGCAAAGCTAAATTTTTAACATTATTACTCCAGTCTTCAGTGTCACATGATCCTTCAGAAATCATTCTGATATGCTGATTTGGTGATCAAGAAACATTTATTATTATCAATGGTGAAAACAGCTGTGCTGCTTAATATTTTTGTTGAAATGGTGACACTTTTTTTAATAAATAAAAAGAACAGAATTTATTTGAAGTATATTTTTGTTATCTAAATATATCTACTGTCATCTTGCTGAATTAAACCATTAATTTCTTTAAAAAAAAAAGTACTGACCCCAAACATTTAAACACTAGTGTATATTTTTATAAACACTAGTGTATTTTATAAACACTAGTGTATATAAACATTTAAACACTAGTGTAATTATTGTTTTTTTTTTTATAATTCTCTAAATGGGTTAGCACCATCTTATTTGTCGGATCTTTTGCAGGTGTACAAGCCCTTTAGGTCTTTAAGATCTTCTGGTCAATCTGTTTTAATTGTACCGAAGACTAGGTATAAGCGAAGGGGCGATCGGGCCTTTGCAGTTGCCACTCCAAAGCGTTGGAATAGGCTTCCGCCTCATATTAGACATGCTCCAACTCTAAATGTTTTTAAGTATCGCCTAAGGTCTCACCTTCTTTCCTTAGCGTTTGAGCCAGCAGAGTGTTGAGGTACTGTTTTGTTATGTTTTAGCTGTCCTGTTTGTGTTTTATGGTGTGTAAATGTGTTTTTTAAACTGTGTTGATTTTGTACAGCACTTTGGTCAACGCTTTGTTGTATTAAAATGTGCTATATAAATAAACTAACTAACTAATATAAAATAACGGATACATACATATAAATAAAATGTTCATGTAATATATACAGAAAGAGCTCACAGAAGTGAAATAATAATAAAAAAATAATAAATACTAAATGATTTATAGTAACTGCAAAAAACAAGACAATAAAACTAGGAATTTAAAAAAAAATCATTGTATTTACCATTTTGCACCCATTAATTGCATCTGTGTAGCGGGCGAAACTGATCCATGGCCCAAAGATAATGGTTCCCGCAAAGCAGAGGTATCCCATGAACTCCAGCGGTGAGGGAAAAGAGGACACAGCGCCTCGATCGAGGTCAAAGGCCAGAGAGATGGCCTTCATGGCCACCACCATCTGAGATCCTGGACACAAACGAAACAGTCCGTATGGGACATGCGACACCATAATGAGTGTCATTTGATGAAAATTATGTGACATGAAAAAAAAAAACTTCAATAAAACATTCAAATGAATAATAATTCAGTGAAGACACACCTCTCATCTTATGCCAGGTCGCTGCGTCTATCATGTGTAGCTCCCTACAATAAAAATGATCAAAATATGTGACCACTTGTGATTGTGAGTTTTTCCAATTTGAACCAGTTTTCTGTGTTCATTAGGCCCTATCTATAAAATGTAGTCGTGTGGAAGTGGATGACAGACCCCATCAGCATGTAAATGAGGATGACGACAGAAAGAAAGACTCCTTGGCTGCTGGAGTTTATGCTGAGGAGCAGGATGAGGTAGCAAAGCAGGCACAGGATAATCACCCACATCATGTGCAGCTCAAAGAACGTGTACAACACGTACAGGCCGCCCGCCAGCGAGCTCAGATGCTTCACATGACATGAGACACCTGTCAAAAAGAGAGACAGCATTAGCTTGCCGCATCAAGACTCAACAGATGGACCCATACAGCAACATGAGTTGGATATAACAAGATCAAGTGTGAAGATTTTCGGTACAATACACATAGCTGTGAAACAGATGACAAAAAGCATTGATGTTAGCCACAAGAGAACCAACTGCACCATGTTCCCATCCTTTGGGGGAAGACAGTTGAGCAGGTGTTTGAGGGCTGGTGTTGTGCATGTGATGGACTCACCTAGTCTACAGATGACCCGACACAGCAGGCAGACGAGCAGAAGCTGCCAGACCTGCTCTAAACCCTGCTGGGCAGTGGGCAGCACACAGCCCTCTGCTAGAGCCTGCAAGAACTCCACACGCCCGAAGGAATCCATCGTAATGTCCCTGGAATGCTGTTACACACAGACAGGGTCTAGAGAGGAAAAACAGAGAATTATTATTTTTTTTTTTGATTATTGGATAAACAATAAGCATAGCCAGGGGCTGTGCTAATGTGAGACTATTTCTGGCCAGTTGATGGAAATGTCACTGTAGCTAATCTGCCAGTGCTGCATTATCACAAAATCTTATATTTGTTGACCATGAACATGTGTTTTTATGCCTTGCAAAGAATACATAAGGTTGCAAATGTGCTGATTTAAATATGTCAACAATGTAAGGTCATCTAGCTTATCTATTAGTAAAGTTCTGCATTATTATAATTGTTTGATATGAATGTTATAAATTTATACCTGTCATGAGTTTTTATGAGCTTATTTATTATATATATATATATATAACCATCATTAGAATAATCTCTGAAGGAATAAATTATATATTGACATATATTAAAATAGACAACAGTATTTTAAATTGCAATAATATTTCCCAATATAAGTGTTGTTTGATCAAGTAATATATGCAGCCTCTGTGTGCATTAGATACTTCTTTCAAAAACATTTAATAAATCTTAAATTCTGGTGTACACATAAATGTTTAGCAAAAAATAAGATGCATCAACTTTTGTGGTAGGACCAATAAAAATGTTGGCATAGGTTTGAACAGGTTAAAAATTATAAACCAGTCACCAATATTTAGATTTTCCAGCAAAATTGTGTTTGTGAATATATATGTAATATAATTAATTAATATTAATTATGCACTTCATTTACTTATTACTAACATTATTGCTTATAATATTTTATATATTTAATATTATTGTAACATTTTAACATTAATATAACGTTTTTGTAATGTATTTTTTTTGCTTGGTTTTTTTTTTTTGTGCTTAATTTTGCTTATAGGCTAATTCAAGTTTTAAAAATATTTTTCTTGGCACATAAAAAAATATATAAATAAAAACTTTGGCTGGGAAAGTAAATATCTGAACTACTGGCCCAACTAGGGAATCCTTGCATAACCTTGGTGTTCAGTTTATTTGATACATATAATTGCTGAGACAGACAGGGACAGATCATTCTGGAAAGACCTTTTCAAGATCTAATGAATCCTGCATGAAAACCGGGCCAGCCTGTGTTCATATAACTGCCCCTTCATTCCTAAACAGAGGTTATATAATGCTGCTGTGCGAGCATGAGACGAGCTTTACCTCTACTACATCACTGATCTATGATTTAAGAGCAGTTCGTTCGTTTCTACAAGTTTTATCGTATAGGAAATTAGGAATGGTGTTTTATTACAGTCCTTGCCTCGTATACACGTATTGTAGCCATTGCATCGTGCAAAACAAAAGATTCATGAACTTGAGACCGAGTTCAAAGAGCTGTTGCGGCGATATGAAACCCAACTAGATTGCTAGATTACGAAGGAAGAGCTCAATGCTGCACTTCCATGCGATTCTTACCGATCTCCAAGAGCACACAAGTATCCTGCGCTACAACTGCACACCCGGAAGTAAAATGAGACTTTTTCCAGTGGAATGTGTCGCCCAGCTCATCCATTCCGTTACCATACCACGACCATAAACATCAGACTCATCAGTGGAGAAACGCAACCGCTGTCGTGTTCATGAACATCCCGGAGTTCAACCAAACTTGACTCCAGCTCTGTTCACTTCCTCCGCAGAGCCGGTGGAGGTGCTGGAGCGCCTGTGATTTATTATGGGAATGCACTGATAATACATTCAATACCTTTTCTGGTTTCCTTTCGATTCATTTATGATCAAACCCATTCAAAAGTCATTTGCCGGTCTTGATTCAAATTGCGCTTCTTCTCTTCTCTTTTCCACCCTGTTTTCCTTTGCTTTCCTCTGCATCCTAAAGATACTCTTGAAGTGACTCAGGATTGAGATTTCATTTATTATTATCTAGCGGATAGGGCTGGACAATAATTCAATATCAATATGTATCGCGATATAATTTTTTTCAATAACGGTGATATGATTTTTAAACACATTTCCGATATTTCGATATACATCACCAGTGTTTCCCATACATTGATTTATTTGTGGCGTTTGACTTCGTTGAATAAACATGAGCACTGCACGTTTCAAAATCAAAACGCGGCGCGGGTGTTTTATATGAATGTATCTCTGAAGGGAACCGACTGTCTTCAGAATAGTTTAGATGGCATTTTTATCTGATAAAGTAGCGTTCATGAGCAGAGCTGCTTTGTTTACAGCATTAATGGAGAACCCGTTAGTTCCACCGCTCACAGCGCCTCCTGCTGGCAGACAAGCAGTTTGCATTTTCAATAAACTCATTTCCAGCAACATGCTTTTGTTGTTGCTCTTTTTTTGTTTTCTGAAGCAACTTGGAGCATGTTTCATACTCGTTATCCCGGTTAATGCACGTTTCAATCAAAAGATTTCTATTTCAGATAAATGCTGTTCTTCTGAACTTTCTATTCATCAAAGAAACCTGAAAAAAATCTACTCCGCTGTTTTCATCATAATAATAAATGTTTTTTGAGCAGCAAATCAGAATATTAGAATGATTTCTGAAGGATCATGTGACTGGAGTAATGATGCTAAAGCTCTGCTTTGAAATCACAGGAATAAATTATATTTTCAAATAGAAAACAGTTATTTTAAATAGTAAAAATATTTCAAAATGTTACTGTTTTTGCTGTATTTTGGATCAAATAAATGCAGGCTTGGTGAGCAAAAGAGAATTATTTAAAAAACATTAAAAATCTTACTGTTCAAAACTTTTTGACTGGTATGTTAGCCTATAGTTTGAAGTCTCAGAGTCTGAGATTTATTTGACAGTGATTTCACATTTATTGTTTGTATGAAGGCTAAATACCAATAAAAGGTGAACATTTATTTATTTGCGCAATTTTTTTCCTAAAATATTATATAGTTTTTATAGGAGTAGGTTTCATAGAGTTGGCAAATTAATTTTTCATAAGTTTGTATGCACAGACATCTGTTTTGGCCGTTCTTGGCCATTTTTATGAGGCTTTTTTAATAGTGTTCATATCGATATCGGAATTATATCGTATCGACCGAAATTAAGAAATATATCATGATATAAATATTGGCCATATCGTCCAGCCCTACTAGCGGAATTGAATTGCTCATTATTTTTGCCTATTGGAGAAAGTCAGTTTATGTACTATATATCAGGGAGGCTGGGGCTAGCTGTCAATATAGGCCTAAGGTTTGGAGTCAATAGTAGTTGAAACAAAAAGGTGGAGGAGTACACATAGGCTACTATTTACACATAAGTATATACATTTTCAGTATATATTGTTTCAGTAAGTTACATTTGTCAGAACTGGTATTTTCACGTAAGCAATAAACAGGTGCTTGCAAACAGAAATCAGTCTAGAGCAGTGGTTTTCAACCTGTGGGTTGTAACCTGTAAATAATAATATTGTTAAAATATGTAAAAATTGATGTAAAAAAAGTCATAACATAATATCTTAATTTCATATATATATAATTAAATAAAAAATAAATATTAAACTGTTACTTTGCTTCCACTATTTGAGCTCGCTGATTGGTTTAAGAATAAACCGCCAATTCTAAAATATGTTTGCTGCATATGCTACAGAACAACAGATTCAAACATGGATAAATGGCTGTCAATAGGGTCGCTGAAAAGAACAAATGCAGATGTTTTTCTTTAATTAAATAAAAAATAAATATTAAACTGTTACTTTGCTTCCACTATTTGAGCTCGCTGATTGGTTTAAGAATAAACCGCCAATTCTAAAATATGTTTGCTGCATATGCTACAGAACAACAGATTCAAACATGGATAAATGGCTGTCAA
>NW_015505195.1:4861712-4871219 GCF_001515645.1 Sinocyclocheilus grahami
TTCTAACACGCCCCCACATGTCTACGTCACGATGTGGGAAGATTTGCATAACGCCGCCCAAATGTTCACGCAAAGAAAGAAGGTGTAACTTTTATTCTCGCTGTAGTTTTGCTGCCACCGCCATGTCGTGAAGGCGCTGTGTGTTTCGTTGTGAAAGCAAAACTACTTTGTTTGGCCTTCCAAAAGAGAACACGACTAGAAATCAGTGGTTAAGTTGTATTTACAACACTGTTCCAGAACAGTTCAACCCAAATATTCAGATGTGTGCAGCACATTTTATGGAGGACTGTGTCCTGATCCTGGAAGAGTAGACTACAATGCCGGCTGTTCTGGCTCACAGACTGGAAGTACGTTTTCATATTTAAAGGATTTGCCACTGACGATTCAAACGTGAGTTTTGAGCAGTGTAGAGTAGCGCTTGTTGTTTGTCATTTCTCCGATCACAAATGCAGACATGGTTTTATGTATACGCGGCGCGATGCAACGCAACGCGTAAAAAGACAGTATAAGTCATTATAATCCGTAATTATGTCCCCACTGGATGCAACAAATGCCTCGTTTATAATGGGTTTTAATGTTTTTGTCTCGTCGCTCCGGGACACGGCATCACAGTATGGTAACGGGTGTAACATTTCCATCACACGCTTGAGGTATTTGGCCAATCACAACTCACTGGATAGCTGGCCAATCACAGCACACCTCGCTTTTCAGACCGATGAGCTTTGTAAAAATCTACGCGTTTCAGAAAGGCGGGGCATAGAGGAGAAACAATAATGTACAGCAGTGGTTTTCAACCTGTGGGTCGCGTAAAATAAGTAAAAATGGATGTAAAAAAAGTCATAACATAATATCTTAATTTCATAATTAAATAAAAAATAAATATTAAACTGTTACTTTGCTTCCACTATTTGAGCTCGCTGATTGGTTTAAGAATAAACCGCCAATTCTAAAATATGTTTGCTGCATATGCTACAGAACAACAGATTCAAACATGGATAAATGGCTGTCAATAGGGTCGCTGAAAAGAACAAATGCAGATGTTTTTCTTTATCTACAAGTAAGCCTGACACTGAAAAGACTCAAAATAAATCTAAAAGAAAATACAGTAGTGACTATCTAGTGCCAGGCTTCACATGTGTGGGAGCGAAGAACAAGAAGCTAACTTTACCGCTCTGCGTTGTTTGCTCAGAAGTCTTATCAAATGAAGCTTTGAAACCGAGCAAACTACGATGGCACTTGGAGACTAAACACAGTGAATATGTGTCCAAGCCTATTGAGTTTTTTGAGAACCAACTGAAAAAAACTCACATAATTGTTGAAATTTTGATTTTACCTGCCACGACAGAAATGGTTGGCGTGATGTGTGGAGAAAAGGCCGTTAGCGAAAGGCCATTTTACAGTTGAGAGAAGAATAAATGAAATGGCAGATGACATAACTCAGAAGTTGGTTAAAAACATTCGATAGAGTCCCTTTTATGCCCTACAGTTGGATGAATCGACCAAAATAGCAAACCTTTTCAACCTCATTGCTTATGTATGGTATGTACATAACGGAGAATTACAAGAGGATTTCCTTATCAACTGCCGAAGCCATATTTGATATTTTGAATGCATTTATTGTTCATTGCCAGTTCATTCAATAAAGATAGTTAACAAGCTAGCTTCTGAGTACTCCGTTATTAACCCAACAAATAGCAGGGGGCAGTTAATTTTTTTGCAGTGGGCCGTGGAAACATATGTGTTTGGTTGTGTGGGCCGCGAGTTGAAAAAGGTTGGGAACCACTGGTCTAGAGCAATAAACAAAATAGTATAAAATAAAATTATTTAAATAAATATACAGCAGGCACTAAGCAGAATAATATACTTGTTGAGTCACGCACCATGTAATGATTTTGAATCTTTTCATCTAGCAATAGCTTTGATTAATTAATTACACCCACACTAAAGCATTTTCATGGTGTGTATGTTGTTATAGGCGCTGCGTCCCCTGCTATGGTTGATTTAGGGTTGCAGTGTAACTCTCACTGAGCTCCAAGTGAGACACTAGTTTCCCCTCCGCACTCCAGCATTCAATAATCACTCCGCTTCGGGTTCAGCTCGCTCCATGACGAAATTTGCAGTATGTTTTATCACAAAGTTCTGTTCAGAACTTATATTAAATGAAAAATAAATACACAATAGCCTACTAGAATAATAGTTTAATATTAAATGACTGTTAAACTCACTTGTCTGTGCAGCGTCTCTCTACTATGGCGAGGCTGAGGGTTGTAGTTACTTTAGAAATAGTGAGAATATGCTGTAACTTTTCCGGTTTTAAGCTGTTAAATAAATCACCAGACAGCATTGGCAATCATTTTCTGCACTCCTGAATGTTTCTATGTGTGCGGTGTGTGCGCATGTGCAACAATGTAGCAGTAGCCTACATTAGTTTAGAGGGAGATTAACTACCTGTACAATAAACTGTTAACCTGCACAATAAAACGTGAAATCACCCAATCAATATTCAGTATCCACATGCAACAAACAAACATAGCCTGAGATATAAAATCCGGCACTCGTCCATCTCCGTCATCATAACCTTCACCTTCTTTCTGATTTGAGTGATCCACATCTGTCAAGCTAGCTAATGATGTTTAATGTGTGAATGCTTGATAAAATGCAGTTTTTCACAAAAACCTCTCCATAAAGGCTGATGAGCAATGAGCAACGCCCTAATCTATTTATTATTCTTTTAATAAATAAACAAACAAACAAACAAAAAGAAAGAACAGTCAAACCAAGTCGAGATACATTTCTAATAGCACAAAATGATGAAGCAATTAAGACACCAACTATGCCCTCCAGCTGAGAAAGTGTAGTTACAGCTGCTGTGCGCTGGATGTAACACTTTTCACTGCAAAAGGCTTTGGCCTTCACAACGTCATTAGCTAGATAGCTCATTATCTTTAAAGTGTAGACATGTTTCCACTTACATTTACATTTCTATTTTTTTCTCTCATTTATTTTATTGCTTGGTATGTTATGTTCTTTATTGTATGTAGGCGAATTGCTTGGTGTTTTGTTAATTGGGATAATAATATTGTGGAGTTTTATCTTGTGTCAGTAATCTGTAATCTGTGCACTTGTTATTCTATGCAGAAAATCTAATAAAGAAGAAGAAAAAAAAGACAGACTTTAAATTTGCTGAAAATGTATTGTTATCCTCTCACATCAAACGCAAACAACATATTTGTTTAGAATTGTTTTGGACTTTTTTTTTTTTTTTTTAGCTTATATACTGTGTTTGATCTGTGCATATTTCTCTCCTGAAACAGACATGACTATTTTTTTACTAGAGAAAACAATATTATGATAGAAGACTCTGTCCAATGGCATTCTAATAGTATTTTAGCCAGAAGCAATGGCTTGAATTTAAAAACATCTTGATGAATGTATTACAAACAGCTTTTCACTTAAGATTTTTAATTTGAATTAATTTTATGAACTGGAGTCGTGTGGATTACTTGTGGATTATTGGGATGTTTTTATCAGCTGTTTGAACTGAGAGGATCCATGGGTGAGCAAGTGATATAATGCTAAATTTCTCCAAATCTGTTCAGAGGAAGAAACAAACTCATCTACATCATAAAAGGCCCGAGGGTGACTAAATTTCAAGCAAATTTTAATTTTTGGGTGAACTATTCCTTTAATCTGCAACTTTAATTTCAGTTTGCCTGGACCAACTCTTTCCTTGCAGTTCTGCTGATCTATACACCTGGGGATTTGAGCTAAGGTTAGTTTCCAGCAGCTAAACCCACATACCCTTCCCCCACTATGACCCATATGAGACAGGTACAGGCCTTGATGAATTAGGCCCTGAATCGCAGCTCCATCCTGAACCTCTGCAATCAGGAACACATGTGAGAGCTTTAACGTGACGTGAATGACACACATCAGCTGAGCAGGTTGAAAAATTAATTACAAACCAATGTGTTTGCCAGCCAGTGGGACGAGTTTGCCTCATACAGATGTGGGAATGTATTGGGCATGCTAGGTAATTAAATGAACTACGCTGTGCCGCCCTTGGAGGGAGGACGTGGCTTAAAGCCCTGGGGGTGGCCGACGGAGTTCTGCCTCTCTGCCCTCCAGAGAGACGAGATGTGCCCTTATTTAGGAGCAGTTTGGCTCAATAATAGAGGAGAGGTGGAATTGATCATATCTGTCTGGGTCAAAAGGTCTCTGTTGATTTTGAGATGTAGCACACAAGTGAACCGACTTTGCTCAATAATAATGTGAAGTATATTCGTACAATACTGCAGTAAAGAAACCAATAAAGATGAAATCTGCATTAATACTCATATTAATGCTACAATATTTTCATTGCAACTTACCTGATAATTGTGTATAAATAGACAAAGCATCATCCACAGGGAGAAGAAACACTTTACGGATCAATTTGTCCCTAAAGAATATTAGGTTGAGTCACAAACCACAATTACACATTTGGTTCGCCACGTTTATCCTCCCCCATTCTCCTCCATCCTCCCCCAATTCATTCTCCATCTTGTCCATTTCACATACCTCCAGGCTCCTTACATGTATCCCATCCCCCCCAAAAAGCGATGAGAGGAACAGATATTTTATATAATGCAATGTGATTGTGTTGTGCTGATGAAGACAGGGCAATATCTACAAGCGTCAGGTTTGAGATTGTATCTGGATGTTGAATGAATCTCAATATAGAATAATAGCCTGTAAACTGTGGTGTCTTTGTTGCAGGTTGTGACACGTTAAAGATCCTCTTCCTCAACTGACCTTTCCCTCGAATATAAATCTTCAGAGGAGTTCTGCCACAGGCTTGAGTTATGTCTGCGCCTGCATCTCTCATGGAGAAATAGTAAGATAAATTAACATGAGCGGCGAAAAAAATTCAGATGAATTGTAAGCATATTTATCTCTATATCACTTAATTCCAAGGCCAACAAGATCTTTCAGTTTTAGAATAGTTTTGCGCTGTGGGCTTTCTAATTATGAATTCAGTTAAGCCATGTAACAATGATTTGAATGTGAAATCCAATCTATTTCACTTTTTTGCTTTGCTGGCTAAATTTATTGCAACTTAAATGGATAAACTCTTGCATGTTAACTGGAGTGGGCTTGCATGAGATTTATCCTCAGGCTATTTTCTGGAGAATCTCCTCCCCCTCTGAGAAAGAGAAAGGCTGAGTTTTCATTAAGATTGCTGTGGAATGTTCTTCACTACAGGGCTCCATATTTTCTCATTGCTGGAAGTGTAATGAATTTACATGAGATTTGAATGAGTTAATGAATTTTCTCAACACGTCCCATGGGTTTGCGGGGACCCTGTGGATTCATGTATGACAACTGTGTATTTTATCACCACTTTTCATTAAGGACGCGGAGTACGTAAATCCTAAACCTTTACAAGTTTTGTACAGAAACATACTTTACATATTGAAATGAAACATTCTTGTTTTACTAAAACACTTTATTACCGATCAAAAGTTTGAGGTAAGATTTTTTAAAAGAAATTAACTCTTGATTAAACTGATCAATTAATTAAAAGTTACAGTAAAAACATTTATAATACGATTTCTACTTCAAATGCGGTTTTGAACTTTCTATTCATCAAATAATTCTGAAAAACATCTATCATGGTTTCTACCAAAATATTTAGCGGAACAACTGTTTCCAGTGTTGATAAGAAATGTTTCTTGATCACCAAATCGATATATTAGATATTAGAATGATTTCTGAAGGATCAAGTGACACTGTGACACTTTGCCATCACAGGAATTTTGAAATATAATGAAATTGCAAAAAAGTTATTTTAAATTGTAATATTTCACAGCATTGCTGTTTTTAGAATATTGAAATAAGACTTATTTCAAAAATACTGAAATAAGTTAAAGTCCCCCTGTATTCAAATATTTTATCCCTTAAAACGTATCTTTGATAATCAAAATGACATATTTAAATGTTTTTTCTTGTGAAAAAAATTGTATATAACATTGAAATATTGCAATAGCCAAACACATAAAAAAATAATGTACTTGTATTTAAATGTGGACTATTACATTTTAAATTATTTCATTACTCGCTCTCATTTAAAATATTATATTGGTCACTTTTTAAAAGTATGATTTCTGTCATATGGGTTTTGAACAACATGAGTGGGCAGACAATGGCAGATTTTTCATTTTTGCCTGACCTATGCCTTTAATTATAGAGACAGAAACAGGTGCCTTCCTATCCTTGAGGCAGTAATCCATAATGCTGCACTCCTGAAGTGTGTAATTTCTCCTCATCTGCTGCAGATCCCACCAATGCTGGCCTCTTATCATTGTCTCTCAGACTTCAATAACTGCTCCTGTACCATCTCTATATTATTTTCTCTGTTGCTCTTCTGAATGCACCGAGCTTGTTTGGCTTCTATAATTGCTTGTCAAATCCATCACTATTTGAAGTCCTGTAACATGTAGTTTATGGAGGGTCCCTGTGGTACACACACATCTCTCTTTCAACCTCTCTCTTTTCTTCTTCTTTCTACCTCTGTGCTTCCTTTTATTTGAGGCTTTCAGGCTTGCGAGATGATGCATGATTTCCAAATGGCTTAGGTATAATTGCGAGAGATGTTAAATGGGAAAACAGATCTCCCTAACAAGGCTCTTAGGAACCAGCTGGATATCAGAGCAAACGAGAAATTGAATTCAAAAGCAACATGTTGGCACATCACCTTTTTCCAACAGTTTACAGCAGGCTCTTCTCCAGAGAATTCTGACTGTTTTATTCATGATGTGGAGATCGAAATGCTGTAAAGGGTTCATAAACAGCGAAGGCGACCACAAAAACACCAGAAGGTCACAGTGAGGGCAACAAACAAACAGAAAAGTTACAGAGGCAGAGAGAATGAGAAAGCATAAGTAACAGATATTAAATCTGTCTATCTCTCCTCCCAGAGGTATAAATAAGTAATGAGAATATTGTTAAAATTCATGTTACACTTTCATTCCCTCCAGTCACTATCTCTCTCTTTCCCTCTCTCTCTCTTAGTATAACGCATGCTAATGTAGTGAGATCAGCTCATTACATGTTATTCAAGGTGCAGAAAGAACGCATAGTAAGTCACAGAGCCATGTGATTGCGGTTGGCGTCTGGATACAGAACGCATACACAATGGACAGCTTTCCCCTGAATGAATCTCCCTTCCTCCCCCACTTCCTTTGATATTCTGCTGTTCACGTCCTTCACAACCAGTCAAACAAAATCACATTTTATTGAATGAAAATAGAAAGTATATTACATATTGAATTTGTAATCACTGTAGACCCCCAAACAACCCCCCCCCCCTTTTTGCTTTGTCTTTGTGCTTCTAAATTGAATTGTTATACTATTAAATTTAAGTTTATGCAATTAAATGCAATTGTATTAACTGTCAACTAAAGAAAAGTAAAAAAAAAAAAAAAAAACTTTCCTATAGTGAGATGTTCATTATGACTTTAATGTAAAATATGAAAATATAATTGTGTGTATTACCTTTAATATATATATATATATATATATATATATATATAGTGGTAAAAATGACATTATATATTGTTTGATTCTGTTTATATAGCATAAATTTGACAACACTGAGCTCCGCATGTGGAGCTGTTAGGTGGATCTCAGTGTGAGATGCACTTCCATGTAAACTGATAAATGTCAGTCAACAGCATGTTATTTTGTTGTTTGTCAAAGGGCAGTAGAATTATAGCCCCCCAAACACCCCCCCCCCCCCTTTTTGCTTTGTCTTTGTGCTTCTAAATTGAATTGTTATACAATTAAATTTAAGTTTATGGAATTAAATGCAATTGTATTAACTGTCAACTAAAGAAATGTAAAAAAAAACTAAAAAAAACTTTCCTATAGTGAGATGTTCATTATGACTTTAATGTAAAATATGAAAATATAATTGTGTGTATTACCTTTAATATATATATATATATATATATATATATATATAGTGGTAAAAATGACATTATATATTGTTTGATTCTGTTTATATAGCATAAATTTGACAACACTGAGCTCCGCATGTGGAGCTGTTAGGTGGATCTCAGTGTGAGATGCACTTCCATGTAAACTGATAAATGTCAGTCAACAGCATGTTATTTTGTTGTTTGTCAAAGGGCAGTAGAATGTATTAAAATAAACCTACTTATCTGATTCCCAAAGATGGACTGGACAGGTCTATCCTGTGTCAGCAAGGATAATCACGGCTGCCAGGTTGTCTTCAAGACATAGAAGCATAGTCTAAGAGAAAGAGAGAGAACAGAGAAGGACAGTGACAATCTTTGTAATGGCACATATACAATACTCAGAATATGAATTTAAATATTTAAATTTAATGTATAAATAAAAACTACACTTAAAGCAATTATATGAGTTTATTTAAATTCCATTACATTTTATTCTGCTTCCTTAAATTCACATTTGATTTACATTTCTGTATTCTGTTTGCTTTATCAATCCAAATTCAATTAAATTCAATTGGAATTTAAAAGGCATTTTCAATTCATGTCTGAATGGTGCACAACCCTGACATGTACATATGCATATACGTGCGTATATATAGAGAAATGCAAGATGCAGTGCAAAATGTCATCATTATGAACCAGCCTGCATTATAAATAATAAAAAGAAAGAGAGACATGAATGACATGAGAGACTGTAATAATAAAGCCAAAGGAAACTTCACAGTAGGGTTTTGTAGGCTGGTTTATATTGATTTAGTGTGGTAATCCCTGTTCTCTAAATACATCAGTACCTCACAAAATCAAATAAACCATTTTAAAAGGCAGCTCTGGTTTTGCATGACTACCTATGGTGCAGTGAGGAGTCAGAGGGACAGCGTGAGATAACAGGTTATCTGCAATACACACAGGGACCTCATCACACCTAATAACTAACACGTCATGGCTTACCCAGAACACACCACTGGTGCTCAGCACAGCTACAGGTCAATAATGACTCCCTTTAGTGGCATTACACTCTAGGACATCATTTTACGTTGCACTTGTTAACTATTGCTTTATCATTGCTTACTGTAAATCATAAAACAAACACTCCAGTCTTACAGGTCGATGCCAAACACCTGCTTACCAAACAACTGTGTGTATAATAACCCATAGAGAAAACTATCTGTTGTTGTTTACATGTCAAGGACTATATCTTCTAGTGGAGAACAATAAATAAATAAATGAATAAATAAAATACAGTAAAATATAATATTCTGTTATAATTTACATGCCAAGAACTATATCTCCAGGTGAAATAAAATACAATTATAAAATATAAAATAAAATACAGCAATTCTGCATCACATACAATCAAAAACATATCAGTAAGAGGTTGGTTAAACAGTATTCAGTAGTATTTAGATTATGACATGACCTCAATGTGTCTGCACCTATAATGCTACCTGCTCCTCCATCTGGAATAAAACAGTATTTTTTTATTATTATT
>NW_015505195.1:4871410-4878310 GCF_001515645.1 Sinocyclocheilus grahami
ATATATATATATATATATATATATATATATATAGTGGTAAAAATGACATTATATATTGTTTGATTCTGTTTATATAGCATAAATTTGACAACACTGAGCTCCGCATGTGGAGCTGTTAGGTGGATCTCAGTGTGAGATGCACTTCCATGTAAACTGATAAATGTCAGTCAACAGCATGTTATTTTGTTGTTTGTCAAAGGGCAGTAGAATGTATTAAAATAAACCTACTTGTCTGATTCCCAAAGATGGACTGGACAGGTCTATCCTGTGTCAGCAAGGATAATCATGGCTGCCAGGTTGTCTTCAAGACATAGAAGCATAGTCTAAGAGAAAGAGAGAGAACAGAGAAGGACAGTGACAATCTTTGTAATGGCACATATACAATACTCAGAATATGAATTTAAATATTTAAATTTAATGTATAAATAAAAACTACACTTAAAGCAATTATATGAGTTTATTTAAATTCCATTACATTTTATTCTGCTTCCTTAAATTCACATTTGATTTACATTTCTGTATTCTGTTTGCTTTATCAATCCAAATTCAATTAAATTCAATTGGAATTTAAAAGGCATTTTCAATTCATGTCTGAATGGTGCACAACCCTGACATGTACATATGCATATACGTGCGTATATATAGAGAAATGCAAGATGCAGTGCAAAATGTCATCATTATGAACCAGCCTGCATTATAAATAATAAAAAGAAAGAGAGACATGAATGACATGAGAGACTGTAATAATAAAGCCAAAGGAAACTTCACAGTAGGGTTTTGTAGGCTGGTTTATATTGATTTAGTGTGGTAATCCCTGTTCTCTAAATACATCAGTACCTCACAAAATCAAATAAACCATTTTAAAAGGCAGCTCTGGTTTTGCATGACTACCTATGGTGCAGTGAGGAGTCAGAGGGACAGCGTGAGATAACAGGTTATCTGCAATACACACAGGGACCTCATCACACCTAATAACTAACACGTCATGGCTTACCCAGAACACACCACTGGTGCTCAGCACAGCTACAGGTCAATAATGACTCCCTTTAGTGGCATTACACTCTAGGACATCATTTTACGTTGCACTTGTTAACTATTGCTTTATCATTGCTTACTGTAAATCATAAAACAAACACTCCAGTCTTACAGGTCGATGCCAAACACCTGCTTACCAAACAACTGTGTGTATAATAACCCATAGAGAAAACTATCTGTTGTTGTTTACATGTCAAGGACTATATCTTCTAGTGGAGAACAATAAATAAATAAATGAATAAATAAAATACAGTAAAATATAATATTCTGTTATAATTTACATGCCAAGAACTATATCTCCAGGTGAAATAAAATATAATTATAAAATGGGTTGGGAAATAAGATATGAGGGAAGCAGGAAAGGAAGGTGGGAGGGTGAAGCTATCACCTATAAGTACAAGAGAGAGGCTGAGCGAGCGAGCGAGCGAGCGAGAGAGAGAGAGAGAGAGAGAGAGAGAGAGAGAGAGAGAGAGAGAGAGATGAGAGCTGGCTGGTGAATATTGGCTGGTATTGCTGGGAGAGGAGGGGCCTGCTGTAAAGCTGTAATGGGCTCCAGCTTGTGCAGTGGTGCCGATCCCCACGTTTCCTCCAACCCAGCAGCTTTCCCTCTCTCTGCAGACACACATGTACGTGCGCTGGGCTGGTGCCGCTCCAGCACAGCTTTGAGATATTCTCGAACGGATTTTTCAGATTCACCGTCCCACCATCTGACTGAATGACTTTGCTTTTCTCTTTGGAAACGCACAGCTCCACTTCGTTCATCTTCAAACGCTCAAGCAAGCTGGATTACATCCCAAATCTCCAGACGCGAGGAGCAGAAACATAAGGGAACATCATTAGCAGTGGACTAATACGCACTTTAAAGGTTTCTTTCATATCTTGAGGCTCTGTTGAATGTGGATTTCTCTCTGAAGCTGGGCAGATGTAGGGCAGTGTCCAATTCATTCCCTGCTCAAGATCAGATACTTCCAGACTCCCCTTCACCTCTTTCAATCATCCTTCCGTCATGCGATGGAGAGATCTGTCCTTGCAGACTGACATACGGTTCGGAGAACGAGATGTGCTCACCTCAGTAGTGCGAGAGAGGCTGTTTCTGACATGATCTGACAGGTGCACTCTCTCATTCATTTTCTGCCATGAACACGCAGCTGGAATTCCGGGAAGAAAGGAAGAGGGCTGGTTTGATGTGATCTGTGAACGACAGGCTCTTATCTGCAAAGTGAGTGCAAATGAGAGGTGGGATTACAGCCTCACTTTATAGAGGACAAGGAAAAGATGATGACAGTCATAGAGTGCTTATGTAGATAAAAACATGCAGGTATTAAATACAATGTGCTGTGGAGAGGGAATATGAAATTAGGCATGGCATCAGCAACCATAGACTTGCAGTTATAATAACGGCTAATGAACATCTAAACACATTAGCAATGAAATTGTAATCGTAAATAATGATGGAACGGGAATACTCAAGTCTGAATTGCAGCAGGCACTAGTTACAGACTCAAGCAACACGTTTTAAAGCACTTCAAATAGCATGACGTGCATGTCTGCGCCTAGAGAGCGTTGTTACATGTAAATGAAGGAAACAAGCTCTCTATTAATAGAATCAGTGTGTGAAGGAAAGCATCTCTCAGGGGAATACGGAGTGGCGGAAAATAAACATTGGTTTATTGCATCTTTTATTTAATAATTCATGTTTTAGTCTACGACTTTGGCAGAGGCACCAAGGAGTTCACGTTAGGCAGATCATCTGCTCATGAATATATTGTTCAGACACAGTGGGATCTGTAAATTTAATCCCGTCACACCGTGCTGCTTGTTTCAAGTGCAAAGACTTAGGAGATATGAAACATTTTCTATCTAATAATTTAATATCTGATTCGGATCATCATATGTGCCAAAAACATTAAAGCCAACTTCCCTGAGTGTGTATCTTGGAGTAAATTCAAAGCTGAGTAAAAGCACACAGACATCAGAGGCTCCATTCATCAGCAATCAAACCTGGACTTTCTCACGGCTGGATGCTGCAGCGTCTCTAATCCCGCTTCCCGGGTTGGACCTCAATTAAAACAGCAGCCAGGCCTGAATGAGGGAAGCAGACAAAGAAAAGAACATCAAAGCCCTTTCATGGAGTGCAGAGTCTTAACCTCTGATCTCAGGGAGGGATTACTGTAATTGGACAGCAGGGATCGACACCTACGTCGGAGAATCAGGAAGTGAAGAGCATCGAGGAATCACACCCCCTCAGGAAACCCCGAGCCACGATGGGCTGCAACATGTGTGTGGTGAACAGGCCGGAGGAACAGTACAGGATCATGTTTCAGGTGAAAATACAAACATAAGTTTATATTAATTTTTCTCTTTTTTAACTTTGCACTTGCAATCATATGCTTATTGGGAGATAATTTTAGGAGGTAAAAGTTTCACAAAGTTAATCAAATTAATAACGCAGCATAAATATCAATATATCACTTAAAATGTGATATTTACAACCATTCAAAGGTTTAGGGTCAGTAAGAAAAGATTGATACTTTTATTTTCCAAGGATGCATTAAATTGATAAAAGGTGACAGTAAAGACATTTATAATGTTTCAAAATATTTCTATTTCAATTCTGTTCTTTTGAACTTTCTATTTATCAAAGAATCAATCACAATTGCCACTAAGTAAATAAATTAATCAATTAAGAAGCACAACTGTTTTAACATTGATAATAAGAACTGTTTCTTGAGCACCAAATCAGCATATTAGAATGATTTCTTAAGGATCATGAGACTCTCAAGACTGGAGTATTGACTGCTTAAAATTCAGCTTTGCCATCGCAGGAATAAATTACATTTTAAAATATATTAAAATAGAAAGTAGCTATTTTAAATTGTAATCATATTTCACAATATTACAATTTTTACTGTATTTTAACAAACTATTGAACATCCAATTTTAAAACCATGGGCAATAAACAGGGAATCAGTCCTTCCTTTGCTACAACAGCTTCAACTCTTCTTGAAAGGGTTTCCAGTTGATGCTGAAACATGGCTACAAAAATATCAAATGTTGATTTGACCATAACTCAGTTCTTTTGGATGGCCAAATAACCAGTGACGTGTTCCTCAATAGTTCAACACACAACTATACCTACCTCTGAAAAGTTGGAGTACAAGGTCCTTTCAAGGTCTTCTCAAAAAACAAAGTAAAGTTCTGTTTAGTACAACTAGTAATAAAAAAACCTCACATTCTGCTGTCTCATATGACACAAGGGTTTATGCATGTTACTCTTACAGGGATTGTAGATCTGCCAGCAAACTGGAAACTGTTTATCGTAACAGAACAGGTTTAAGATGTGTCAAGGGGCCTTTGAGTTAAGGTGGTGCTTTAGGCAAACAATTTAATGAATTAATCCTGTGTTAAAAACCACAATCCCCTAAACAGCACAAAAACTTCCTACTCAGCAGCCTTTAATTGACATGGAGAGATTTCCTAATAGTCTGAGAGAGAAAATGCTATGCTCGTTTTTAAACCTCTTCCACTGGTAAGGTGTTAAAATTTGGTTTCCATTCTGTCATTTTTCCAACCACATGACAGATCATGTGACTATGATTGATAGCTAGGGGATATTTATACTGCTGGAAAGTAGAGCAGGATGAGAGAAGGGCAGATCTGCTAATAATAAAACCTATCAGGTGTGTAAAATATCTGTGGCTGTGGCACTGAGAGCAGAGATGGGAAAGGAATTCTAAAATCAAGGTTTATTGAATTCAGAAGCAGAGTACATGTGTATCAGAGCAAAGCAGATCCTTTGACTATGCAAAATAAAAAAGCATGGCATGCCTCTGAACACATGGCTTAAAACTGACAATGGAAATGTGGCTGCAGTGGAATGTCACCTTGAATTAAAGTATCTAAGGGTCCGAATCAGTAAGTATTTATGACAGAGCTGTGCAAACAAACTATTACAGCATTTTGCAAGGTCACACTCATGAATATGCAAATATGAACTAGTTTATAGGTTATAGTTCAAATATGAACTATTTATATATATTTTTTGAAGAGAATGTGAGTCCATGCACATAACAACTAGCTGAAATAAAATAAGTTTTATATTTTATTTTATTTCAATTAAAGTTTATTTTAAGTAACTAAAATATTATATATATATATATGATTTTAGTATGTTTTATTTAACTAAAATAACCCTGATTCATAACAGTAAAGTGTCTCCTTTTTTTCAATTTCTAAAAAAGAAAATGAAAATAATAATAAAAGAAAATAAAAAAGTCCCCCTGAAAACTACCAAACAAAATTGCAACCCATTTCAAATGCATTGCCGCCTCTCAGTTCCTTCAACTGTGACATTTAAACTCTACTTGACTAAAATCCTCTCCACAGCTTGAGTTTGCCACTTTAAAGTTTTGTTCAGAGAGCAATTTGCTTTCTCCGCCAGACCGCAATATCATGCCAGGATAGGTCGAGCTTTTTCTAATACCGAGAGGATCTCCCACTTGATCTCTTCAATCTCACTTCAATTTCCAGCTCTTCTCTCCGCCGTATCCTCCCCTGCCTGAGGCTCTTCACAGAGGGTTTTACTCCTTAACCAGTTTCTTATGCAGTGACAGAGAGTCATCTCTGTGTGAGCCTGTTTTAAATGCTGCACACTTATTAGTGGAGAGAGCTGGAAGACACCATAAACCCCCTGCCAAATCAGCTGCACCAACACTGGAAGCCCCCTGGATTTACTGCAAAGGAATAGTGAAGCATATTTAATGCGCTTTAGAATGTGATGCAAAACGATATCACGAGAGTCATGACAAGCTGTGGGTGACATCACCACGAGGCATTACGTCTTTCCTTTTATCCTTCATGGCTTTCAGACTGAAATTGTACACACTTAAAAGTATGTTCCCCCAAAACATACTATCATTTATACTAACCACACTATCTATCTATACATTTTAAATGCTTTTAAAATTCGCTCACCAAAGCTGCATTTATTTAATCAAAAATACAGTAAAAACAGTTATATTGTGAAATAATATAACAATTTCTGTTTTCTGTTTTAATATATTTTAAAATATCTGTGACAGCAAAGCTGAATTTTCAGCAGCCATCACTCGTCTTCAGTGTCACATGATCAATCAGAAATCATTCTAATATGCTGATTTGGTACTCAAGAAAAATGTCTTAATATTATCAGTGTTGAAAAAAGTTGTGCTGCTGTATTCATGGAAACCATGATACAAATTTCAAAAGCACTTATTTATAATATAAATCTTCTGTAACAATGTTTTTACTGTCACTTTTAATACATTTTATGCATTAATATGATTAATTTCTTTAAAAAATTCATACCAAATCCTAATTTTTGAACGGTAGGTAAGCCATTGGATTTACAAATTTCTGCCTGGCGACAATGAAACTGGTGAAAAATCCCTCAGGCTTACACTGAAGGAGGGACCAGAGCCATATCTAGAGATCGGAATATTATGGAGACTTATTGGTGGGCTTAGCAACAGCATAGCAACACCCCGGCAAGCATGACAGCACATTTTGCACAAGCAAACACCAGTCATTTTCTTCATCAAACGTCTTCAATCATTATAATGCTGTCACTTTTTTATAAAAGCAATAAGCCGCCAAGGGTTAACCCCACCCCCCCCCCCCCCCCCCCCACCCTCCTCCTCACACACACACACACACACACACAGCTGTCTCACTCTCTCTCACACACACACACACACACAGCTGCCTCACCTCTCTCTCTCACACACACACACACACACACACACACACACACACACACACTCAGAGCTGTCTCACCGTCAGTCTCTGTCTCTGTCTCTTGGCTTTGCGCACGTTGCTGATGTATCT
>NW_015505195.1:4878864-4908267 GCF_001515645.1 Sinocyclocheilus grahami
CCCCCCCCCCCCCCCCCCCTCTAAAATGCTTCTCATAGTAACAATGTTTCTTAGACACACATTCTCACCCAGTCTTTCATCAGTGTCATGCTCTGTGTATCTGAGTATGTGGCATTTGCTCTTGCTTCTGCTCTGTGGCTGGGCACACGGTAATGAAGAGCAGACACATCCTGACAGGCTTCATTGGACTGAGGACAAGCTGCTGCAGGCATGAATAATACCATTCACACTAGATCACATTAGCCGGCTCTGCTGGAACAGCCGAGCGCATGGAATTGCTATCCGTGAACACCATCGCATTTATTTTGGCATTTGGCAACTCATCCGCGCTAATAACTTCTAAGCTTTAGTCTTATGATGAGGTTTAAATTAGCTCGGTCTGCAGCAAAAATCCTGTGCATGTTGAGTCGCTCTAAAATGAGCCTTTTATTCCCTCTCGCTCTCTCAGTCTTCCTGCCTCTACCTAACATACCCTGTCAAATTTGTCTCTATGGGATGCCGTTGCTAAGGCAACTGAGATCATTAAGCAAGACTTATATGCTTTCTCACTGCAACGCATGTAGATGCAATAATGATGGCGAAGACTCGCACACACATAGTCGAGCGCACTAAATCAGGCGTTTGAAAAAAAACAAAAAACACTGATATAAATAAACAAAATCTACTTGTGTGCCCTCCACGCTGCAGGGGGTCTCTCCAAACACGCAGCAACATGAAAGGAAAAAAGATAAAACACTCCACCCTTCACCGGCTCCAAGAATGGGGGGAAAAAGAAGAAAGTAAAACAAATCCAGACTGACATTTCGGGCACAAGTAACCTTTAGTTAAATAATTCTTTGGTTTCCAGCACAACCCTTGCCCTGCCCTGATGGCCAGCACTAGTAGGAGCAAAAATTGCTATCGCCCCATCCTGAACATACATATATCACTGCTCAAGACTCTGGATTAATGGAGGTTAAGGTTCAGTCCAGGGCGGGGAGAGAGAGAGAGAGAGAGAGAGAGAGTTTCCCTCCTCTAAACTCTAATCAAAAGCAAGATGAAATGAAAAAGGTGATGGAAAGAGGGAGGGAGGACGGGAATAGTTTGGGAACAATGTAAAAGGCACAATTCAGAACCTCAAACTGAGTTGACCTAGTTTACTGCAGTGCTTAGAACCTTTGTGAAGAAGTTTAGCATTTCTAACACTTTGTTTAACTGGGTCAAGATGATTGAGAGAAGCAAGCTTATTTCAAAATGAAAGTGGAAAAAAAGAGCCATAATCAGAATAATTATTTGGAGGAGAATCTAGTGGGAAACAACCCAGAATTAGCAGTCGTAACAGGCTGTCAGTGGAAATAAAACAACCTGTCACTCCAATAAAAAGCTCATACTTCTGCAATAATATACACCAGAGTTAATACTCAGAGGTGGCAAAGTAGATGCATTAAAGCAGTTACAGATGCAATAAGCAGATAAAATGTCTAACAAATAAGGCACTTAACACAAAAAGCAATAAAAAGTTATTTGCTTGCAAATGGAAACTATTACATACAGTATGATTGATAGAATTCCTATTAAAAAACAAACATTTCATTATATTGTGACATCCAGGAACTGACATTACATTTTAAATTGTACACAAGTTGTAGTACTGATGAAATCTGTCTCTGAATTTACCAAATTTATTTAAACAAACATTATTCAACAAATTTTGTTTTGTAACAGTTTACAAGGTCTACTTCAAAACATCAGCTAAAATGATTGTTGGCATGAAATGGAAATTCACCTCATCTCTTTTTAAAAATCTTATTGAACTTAATTTGCTTAATTTAAAAAAAAAATTTTTTAGCACATAATTCTTAATCAAAATGTCATAAATCAATCTCCTCGTGAAATGACAGACTTCTCTTTATGTATTTATGACTTCAATCATTTAGTCTGATTTAACCCTGACCCTTTCTTACAATCGGTTTCAGATCTGCCTCCAGTCAATCAAAAACCAGGTCCCTGCTTTACATTTCTTTCTTTTTCAATAATCTGTTTCTGATCCGTCTCAGATATGCGTCACAATATGGAAAAAAAAGACTTGTTTCTATTTCCGTTATATTGTGACTTGCATTGGGTATCAAACTAAAAATGAACAATACTTTTAAGGCTTATCAACAACCCAAAAAACAGCATTTGTTCCCATATTAGCTACATGAACATTTTCTGAAGGTAAAACATTTTCTTTTACTAAAAGACAACAAAACAAAATTGACTTTTTTTTAATGCTTCCAGCTGCATGTCTTGGAAAGTGCCATAATCAATGCGGCGTGTTTGGTAGATCACAGACTCTGAGTTAATGCAGGTATCCTGCAGTGAGATGATAGGGATCGTTGGGGTGTGGATGTGCATTGCGGTATCTGTGAGCACCTTCAGAAGCTCCTTCATTAGCAATGCAATTATTCCACTGGGGCAAATGTACAGGGTGAAGAAGGTCAATAGAGGTGTATCAAGAGTTAAAGAGATGTAATTGCTGTCTCCTGGTATTGAACTGATAAGCACAATCACCCACTGACTTCTGTAGGCCACTTAATCATGCAGAAGAAATTCCATCACAGTCCATTCGACACACTCTGTTTTTCCTCTAAAAACACTAAAACAAATGTTTTGAAATTATCGACACGCTGCTTTCCAATGTAAAACTGCTTGTAATTTCCTCCATGATCTCATGTAGACAAATCATAACTACTAATACATTGAGAGAATCATACATTAATAAGCATTTTCTATATGAGACAGGGAACATATAGAAAATCTTTTCTGCTTGAGAAGTCCATGTTTGCCAATATCACTGTTGCTCCATCAACTCTGAGCCCCGTGTGCAAGCAGTCCATTTAATCAAAGCCACTGACAGGATCAATAATGAGCCAAACACAATGAAAAATAAATAGGTTTCACCTCTTTTAGACATCGAAAGACTTTCAGTCAAGCAGCATAAGGATTGAGGTGAGACCTGGTCTCTAAGGGTCAGCTATTTGTAGCTTGCTTGACTGCTTTGAGAAGGATGAAAGAGAGAGAGCGAGAGAGAGAGAGAGAGAGAGAGAGAGAGAGAGAGAGAGAGAGAGAGAGATTGTTGAGGAGGGGTTGTCAAAAGTACTTTTAGTAGTATTAACCTTGTATTGATTGTGGGCTGCATTCTTGAGGGTTAAATCACCTCTCATCTGTCCCTCCCTAAGGCCTGTCATGGGATGAACTGTCCCAATGCACAAATTCAAATCTGCACTGTCAGATATCTGTCAGTTATACCAACAATAAATAAACCAACAGACTAAAAGTCATTAACCAGCATCCACAACAGCATATGTAGTGCATGGTATCATTTTATGTCACTGATTATTGAGACATGGGATAAAACATCTTACAATTTTACTTATATTTAACTATTCTGGTGTGTTTTATAGATTTGACATTAATCTATAATTATTCGATTTCGGGTAATTGTGCTAGCATGTTTTTGTCATAACCATGATTGTCAGCTCCATTAACCTATATCTAGATTTGTCAGTAACAAATACTTGATACATTTTTGTATATGACAGTGTTGACACATACTGAGTGGTAAGTAAAAAAAAATTGTGAGAAATTGAAACCGGAAGATTGCACTGAATACACTTAAGACATTAAACAGTTGAAACCAAAATAATTCTGATACATAAACACTACTTTTCAGGTTTTGTAGCTTTGTCATAGTACCAAGAAGCAGCGATGTGCAATAAAAAGAGACTGCTCAAACATTTACTGTTATAAAGATTAATATCAACCTTAATCAAAATTAACTAGCAATCAGAACAACACTGCAGTACACAGCTGCTGTTTTTTCTTTTCAAAGCTGTCAGTTTGAACACTTTTTAATCTGGTTCTTCTGTTTTTCTCCACAGAAGGGAAACACTCTGCGTCCCATTGATGCAGAAGTAAAGGTAAGACATATACCACTCAGATCTGAAGTTTGACTTGTCATACATCTATACCTTACTATTCAAAAGTAATTCAAATCAAATCAGCATATTAGAATGATTTCTGAAGAATCATGTGACAGAAGAATGAATACCTGCTGAAAATTCAGGTTTGCCATCACAATAAATTACACTTAATATATTAAAATAGAAAAGTTATTTTAAATTCTAATAATATTTTTACTGTATCTTTAATTAAATAAATGTTTTGGTGAACATAAGAGACTTTTTAAAATGTATATATACGGTATATATATATATATATATATATATATATATAAATCTGATCCCAGACTTTTGATTGGCAAAGCAGAAGAGTCTTCTCTAAAATCACTTTCTATTTGCAGTTTCTTGTCTTTCTATTTATTTGTTTGTGATTGGATGATGGAGAGCTCATGCTTGCTTTGCACTAGCCATTTTTGCTGCTTTGCAATGTTACTTCTCCTTAAGGAGGAGCAGAAATACATCCTTTCTTGAGCTTTGCTTATTTGTGCATTTATCTTCCCTCTCTCTCCTTCTGTCATTTTTCTTATCCGTGTCTCCCTCTTTCCCCACTTCATTCTCTCAATAGTGCTGCTTCAGCATTTTCAGAGGTGTCAGAATAAACAACCAATCAGTGCATTATTTTTTTAATGGACGTACAAGGGCCTACATTATTTCTTTCTCTTTTCACTGTCTGCAGCTCAAAGGCAGAAGAACATCTCACCTGTCCCAGGACAAAGATGGGCAGCCTCATGATCCTCTCCTGCTTCAGGTGGTACGTAAGGGTCACAGGAGGAGATTGGGTACAGCTGCTGGCTCGGCTCGGCTCATGGCTATCACAGACTGTGTGGACAACGGCACCCAGACCGACATCAGCTTCCAGAACTTTCTGAATGGGGACAGAGGGTCTTACCCGAGCAGTGGATCACCCATGCCCCCAACCTCTCCTCCCCTCGCACAGCTGGTGGAGCCATACCTGCTGAATGACCTGTGAGCATCTTCACTGTCCTCTGCCTCTTGATCAGTTCTTATTACTGTCTGTGAGGTGGACAAATGTTACATGCACTGAAAACCTACTGAAGAAACATATGTCTTTTCACAGTGGTTCTTTGGGGCAGGAAAATAGTAATACAAACTATAGTGACTACTTCAATGTTGCCAACCATGAGGTGGATCAACAAGAAGAGCTGGAATATGAGGTGGGAAAACAAGAAATCATAATAGCCTTTTACATAACAGTAAACCACTACTTTGAACAAATTAAATCCCATTGATTTTTTTTTTAAAACTTGGATAGTGTAATAATAATAATACAATTATTTTGAATACAGATGTCAAATACAGATTGGTTGATATATAATATAATATAATATTAAAAGGTGAACTTATTAATAAAATTGTCCTGGCTCACACAAATCCAAATAAAATGCAAACAAGCTCATTTTAAATAGATAACTGGTTGATTACAAGTATGACCAGGAATAAAGCACATACTTTCACTAACCTTTTATTAAAAAAAAAAAAAAAAAGGCATGCTGTATGTTTCATTGTTCTTTCTACTAGTAAAACACGCACTCTAAGGGGAAAAAATGGGACTAGATGGGTTGATGCAAGACCAGTAACCCAAACACATTATCACAACCTACAATATCTCATAAATTTGCTCTAGCTGGCTTTCTGTCCTGGTGCATCTTTAAAGCAGAGTTTAATCTCTGCCCTATAAGCAGCTCTTCCTCTCTGTCTTTTCAGGAGGTGGAACTGTATAAGTCGAGTCAGCAGGATAAACTGGGGCTAACAGTCTGTTACCGGACAGATGATGAGGAAGACCAAGGCATCTATGTTGGGGAAGTGAGTGGCCACATGAGGCTGAATGTTATATTTTAGTGCTCAACACAAACATTGCTAAGTATTTAGCTGAGATATTCAAGTTATCCAGCTGATATTTCAACCCTGTTTTTAGGTGAATCCAAACAGCATAGCAGCAAAAGATGGAAGAATCAGGAAGGGGGACAGGATATTACAGGTATGTTTTTGCTCAGATGTGCTGCTAGAGTCAAATTACATCAACAACAACCACTAATGAACTGACATCATCATGTCATTACGTTCATCTGGGAGGTCAAGTGTTTCTAGAGACAATCAGTCTATAAACAGATAATTGGTGTGACAACCCACACAATTACTTTTAGAGAATAGAACAGCAAAGACAATGTGTCATGTTGCCTTTGTCTCAACAAGTTCTTCATTTATTCTGGTTTCTGATGTGGCACGGACACATTCAGTACTAAGGACTAAGTCGCTAATGTTTTGATGATATGTTATTTTGGTAAAAGAGCTGACCTTTTTGTGTTTGAACGTAGCTGTGAATGAAGTCGCTGTCTGTCCCACATTAGATAAATGGGATGGAAGTTCAGAACCGAGAAGAAGCGGTGGCCATCCTGACCCGTGAGGACAGCACCAACTTCTCATTACTGCTGGCCAGACCAGAGATAGAGGTAAATAAATATAACACACGTGAAAGAGATAAGATCACATTAGAATAAAGAGGATAAATACATACTTTTATGAGAGTACATGCTAACAAAATAGAAAGAAAAGTATTTTATATATCAATTATTTGTCCTAGACAGTAATATGATAAAACGGAGCAAATTGCTGCTTCTCATTACACCATATACTGTCTCTTTTTAGGAGAAACTTTAGGAGAAACCTTGTAGACAAAGTGGACACTAAAACGAACCATGCATTAACCATTAAATCATCCCCCCAAATCTCACATCCTCTGAGCAATTAAATGGTTTTCTAAACACACACATACAAGCATGATTCAAGTGCACACATACACACAAAAATAGGCTTTTTGAGGCAAGTTAATGGACCCACTCTGTCCCCAACGACAGCATATCCTAAAATGAATGGCTTATTTTGCTGAAGGAAGGGAAACAGAAGAAGTCTCACATCACTCAATGTCTCAATCATGTGATCACTCTTAGTGATGGGTGTCAAGGATTTGTGGCAGTTCCATTAACACTATTCCACAAGGAGATGAAGAGAGAGAGGGAACAAAGCTGCTTTACAGAATGGAATGGAAAAGTGCTCCATTAGAAAGACATGCACATAGGAGACGTAATTGAAGAAATTGATGGAAGGTATGTGAGAGAGAGGGCAAATGAAGAGGTAGAAGCAAAGGTATAATATAGGAAGGAAGGATATCATGCTTTTTTTCCAAGGACATAAACTAATCCATCTGATGAGACTATGCTAATGCACTTTGTGCAAATATAATGTAAAACTTTAACCAGTGCTGGAATTTTACTTCTGCATTTATATTTATTTGTTTAGCAGATGTTTTCATCCAAAGTGACTTATAAATGAGAATAACACCAGCATAAGCAATTAATATGAAGTAAATCTTAAAGTTGTCTGTGCAAGCAAATTTATTGTTTTATTTAATACAAATTTAACAGCATTTTTACTCTTGCACCACACAATTATAAACTGTTCTAAATGAGAACCTATTTCAGAGCTGTATATATGGTGCTCTGAATTTCTGACTTTGTAACTGTCAATTTTTCTGCAATTTCTGGTGAGCCAGTGGTGATATTGAAAAAATGGCTGTTGGTTATTGTGTGCAGCCGGCAAAAATCATCCATCATGAGCACAACCATCAGCTAATGAATAAAACAGGGAGCTCATTTCAGCCATCGCTCAGCACTAACAAGATCAGAACAAAAAGGGGGCCATTTTGTACCTCTCATTCTCATCTACAATCACCCTCTCAGCAACACAAAATGATTAATGAAGAACTGAAAACCAGAAACAAGTGGAGCTGTCAGACCAACACTCTTAAAAATAAAGGTGCTTCAAAAGGTTCTTCACAGTGATGCCATAGAAGAACCATTTTTGGTTCCACAAAGAACCATTCAGTCAAAGGTTCTTTAAAGAACCATCTCTTTCTTAACTTTTTATAATCTGAAGAACCTTTTTTCACCACAAAGAACCTTTTGTGAAACAGAAAGGTTCTTCAGATGTTAAAGGTTCTTTATGGAACCATTTAGACAAAAAGGTTCTTCTATGGCATCGTGAAGCACCTTTATTTTTAAGAGTGAAGAGAGGAAGAGATGGAGAAAGAGAGATAGCTAGAGAAACAGGAAGGGGTTGTTGACTTACAGAAAGAGATTACAGGCTGACTAAATCAAGAAGAAGGAATGAGAGACAAATATGCTTAAGAAATGTCACAGGCACACCTGTGACCAACCTGTGTTGCTCTTAATAAAAGTCTCATTTATAATCAAGTGATAATTGCAACTGATTATTGGCTTGCAACTATAGACAAAGATACTCAGGGAAAACAAGTCAATACTTCAATGAATCTGTATTCATCAATAAATCTTGATTTGTAGCAAGACATAACAATTGTCACAAATTAAAATGAACAAATGAACAGTAATATGAGTAATAGTGCCACTTTGTTATAAAGTATCTCACAATAAAAGTTTTATTTTGAATTGGTAAGTCTCAATGATCATGTAATATATCTTATGTACTATGTATACTATATACATTCAATGTGAAAAATATCTCATAATATGTTGTTCAAAATGCCAGCTATAGATAAAATTAATTGTATGGACGCACACACACACACACACACACACACACACACATATATATATATATATATATGCCTGTGTGTATGTATGAAAATACTAGGCCTCAAACCTTGTGGTTTAATAATAATAGGCCTCACAATTCTTGCTTTACAACCAAACATGTTGCACACATTTAAACAAATGTATATATTGCCATCTAGTGTTGAAACGCATTACTGCATGTATTTACTTTTATGACAATAGATGTTCAACCTCTAACTCTTCCCTCTTACTTTCTTTTTCCCTTCCCTTTCTTTGTGCCTTTCACCTAAGACGGACACTCATTTGGACCCAGAGGAGATTGACTGTGAGTTACCTGTAGGGATGAATGTGGACAGCCTTAATACTTCCCATCTGTCAGGCCTGTATAATTTCCACCAACAGAGACCCCAAGGAGGCATTCCTGAGGAAAATCTACATCGGGAGACACCCATGCTCAGCATAGCAACCCTCAGCAACAGTCAAGAGCTTGACAGTGGTGTGGGCCGAACAGATGAGAGCACAAAGAACGAAGAATCCTCTGAGCATGACATCCTTCTGGGCGATGAACAGACCAGCGCCTCCAACACAAATGCCACCAACACGCCTGGCAGCTTGCGCAAGTTCAGGCCTGGCAGGAGTGGCGGAGGAGGGAACGACACGCCATCGCCGCTGTTCCCCCTCCGAGAGCTTCACCTTAGCACAGACTCACTGGATTGTGGAAGTGTGGGTGGTGGGTACCTTCATGATCCCGTCAGTGGGATGATAATGCCGGGCCTGACAGAGGAGGAATGTGAGAGGTACAAGCAGCTTCTGGAAATCAAGTGTCGGTATGAGAAGAGGATGAAGAAAGTGCAGCAGGTTCAAGAAGAGCAACAGAAAGAAGGAGAGACACAAGTGGAAGCTGAGAATAGGGAGGAGACTCTGGCTGAAAACAGTAACGAGAACCTGACTCCACATGAGATGGCGCTTTTGGAAGAGGAAATGAGGCACCTTGAGTTCAAGTGCCGGAACATTCTACGGGCACAGAAGATGCAGCAGTTAAGAGAACGCTGTTTAAAAGCCTGGCTGATGGAGGAAGAAACATCTGGCAGGGTGTCTGCAGAACCTCAGGGGTCTCCACTGTACGAACTGTCTGACATCAACGAACTTCCAGAGAAGGAACGGTCAGACAAGGACAGCACCAGCGCTTACAACACCGGGGGAGAGAGCTGCAGGAGCACACCTATGGTGAGTGAGCATCGACTTCCAGTTTCTCAGCTTGATGAGTCCACAAGCTTTCTATCAAGTAGACACAGGGACCGATCAACCTGGAGTGAAAGAGGACGAGCAAGCCTCAACAGTTCATATTCACCAAGCAGCTACAAGAAGTTTCAGACTAACACCCCTATGAACCAGAAATTCTGCTCACTCACAAGAGAAGGAACCATCCGTCGCATGCCTGAAGGGGTGACACAAGGTGGAAATTCTAGGGTGAGCAGCCATAACAGGAATGGTGGTCGCAGTGCTGAGTCAAGTCCTTACTTCACTCGACGCCGTCATTCCAACTGCTTCACTCCAGAGCGCTACCAGAGTTGCATGCATCTGGGATCCTCACTTTCTGAGAGTTCTGGACCTTTGGATAGAGCTGTGGAAGGAGAAAGTGAGGCACCAATAGGCGGCAGTGACCCTGAGGGCCATGGGAATGCCACCTTGGGGTCGTTGCCTCACCCCAGCCCAGTGAAGCTTTCTCTGACCTTACCATTGCCACTTCCCCCTGCGTCACCACGCATGGAGTGGAAGGTGAAGATAAGAAGCGATGGGACCCGCTATGTGGCCAAACGTCCTGTCCGAGACCGGCTCTTGAAAGCCCGAGCTATGAAGATCCGTGAGGAGCGTAGTGGAATGACGACTGATGATGACGCAGTGAGCGAAATGAAGATGGGTCGCTACTGGAGCAAAGAAGAGCGTAAGCAACATCTGCTGCGGGCCCGCGAACAGCGCAGACGCAGAGAGTTTATGATGCAGAGTCGCTTGGAATATATGAGAGAACACGGTCTGGACATGGGCAAGGAAAGCCAGTCGGAGTCAGGGCAGAACCCAGCCTCAATCCTGGAGCTCAGTCAGAAAAAGAGCTCCAAGAAACGCAACCGACGCATACTGGACAACTGGATCACCATCCAAGAGCTACTGGCACATGGCTCTCGCTCTCCAGATGGGACAAAGGTGTATAATCCTCTTCTGTCTGTTACCACAGTCTGATGGTGTGGAAGGACAACAGGAAGATAATCTATTTTATAGTTCTCAAAAGTTTCAAGCGTCATCTTTCTACATTAATAATATGGCTAAGCAACGTCTAGCAACTATCGCCCTCTCTAATTTAATTTCAACAAATCCTATTTGTAACGAGTACTTGAAGTTAAAATATCTGAAAGTCCCAAACCAGACAAACTTACTTGAGAAGCAACACTAGATAAGACTTGTTTTCATAGATACTTATCAGTTGTTTTTAAATTGATTATACTCAGACCAATATAAAATATATTACTTCTCTTAAGTCTTAGTGTTGCTTCTCAAGTAAACATACCTTTCAAAGATTTTTTAGGAAAACAAATAAAAAAACAAAAAAATCAAGTCAATGTTTATGGGTGGCAGTACTTTAAAGTTTGTGGAAAAACTTGATTTTCTTGATTAATGAATGTCACATTGTATTGCTTCTCAATAGACATGATCACTCCTCTGAGGTCAAACGTCTGCTTTTGAGGATTTCTGTTTAACTTTAAACTGAAAACAGCGCATGGCTGAGTGACAAAGACACTCAGAAGATTATGAATGTTGACTGAACGTACACAGACAAGCACAACGCATACACCACCAACTGTACAGACAGACAGGTCTTAGTCAAAATCTGCTCGTTGCAAGCAAACCTATTGGACAAATGAAATTCAATCGGTAACTTCCTCACAGCTGCACAAAAGACAAACAATGATTCAATTTCGTAACTCTTGAATTTTCATGGAGAATAATGGGGGGATGGAATAACAATAAGATTTTTGTACAATTTACTGCTCTGACTACAACATCATATAAGTGCTTAACCTGTGCAGACACAATCATGTTAAACTTTCCTACAGAGATGTGGTGCTGAACATTTATACTGCTTGTTTGTGATGGTCTGATTACACTATTCTTCTGTACTGTTCATTATGACCAAAACACGACAAAAGCACAATTTAAGCCACATTGTGCTTTTTAACTTTGAATGTATGGTAATTATTTTCCCTAACACCCTAAGTCATCACGGATAGACTTTCACAAGCCTATGAGGCCTAGTGCGGACACATACTAATCACCAGCAAAAGGGGAAGCACAAACACACACTGAATCCATATGAAATCTAACCAGCTTCAAAATGAAAACAGATTGTACATTTTAATATACTGTTATTAGGAACATTTAACCTGAAGTGGTTCCCACAAGTGTAGCAAAGGAGTTAAAAATGAGGGGATATTCTTATTCATGATTAAATTAATGATATACGAATTTGTTAACATATTTGTAAGTGTTCAAAACTGTTTGAAGATTTTGTAGAAAATGGCCTTAAGAGTTTTGACCAGTTTGGTGATGAGAGCCACTTGTTCTGCTCAACTAATTTTGCATGATTTTAACTATGATTTTGACTATACTGTACATGCCAGAAATACACAATGAACTTTAGTGGAGAACTTCCATTTCTAATATATACAAATGTATGTGACCAGAGGACTTTATCCAGCATCATTTGCCATTTCTGTCTTGGTGTTCGATAAAAATTTAGAAATCTACAGTTATACTCATATGGTACCTGTTGATTGATATCAATAGTCCTGATTATACAATGTGTAATGTGCATTAGTTCTTGAGTGGTTATTTCAATGCATTACTGAGACCGTATAAAATATAAAATTTTAGACAAATAAAACAATTTTGTATGCTTAATATAAATGTCAACACCCTGATTTCATACTTGGATGCACACAACACACACATTCATACTGTACACACACAAAAATAGAGTAACACACAGACAAATAGTCACTCAGAAATATATGTATATATATAAAAAAACAACTTTCCAACAGCAAGAACATGTTTTATAGAATGAGAGCAATAAATTATCACATCATTTCTCTGAATTAATTCTGCATTGAAACCTCATACATATATACAAATAAAATTTCATACAATTAATTTTAAATATAGGAACTGCTCTTACACACGTACTGATAAAATTTTACAATTACAATTCGTTCCAAGCCCCACCCACAGGTCCTTAAAATGTAAACAATTGTTCAAGTTCCCATTCCCAGCCAGATATCGATTCCCCAGTCCAGTGCAGAGTAAATATGGCATATGTATATCAACTAATATATACATTCAGGTTTATACAGCATCATTCAGCTAAGTGCAGACATGCAACACGGGGCACGGTGGCGCAAGACATTAGAGTGTCCATAAACCAGAACACACTTCTCAAAAACTACTGGATTTTTTTTTACATCATACATCTCTGCTTTATTTGCATTTGAGCTCAGCATGCCCCAGCTTTCAGGACTTTTAATACAAGCACAAGAGCAAAGCGTTAGAGAGAAGCAATACTGCCCATAGGAAAAAAATGTGAAATGTAGTGAATGGCCCTCTAAATTCAGATCACGCCACAGATTATGAACAGGGGCAAGGAGTTCCTGTTTGTCAACAAGGGCCTTAAGGTTTCCGGTTATGGGTAATGCTAGCAGATTTGAAGTACTGGAATCCATTACCTGAATAAACAGTATTGTAGTTTGACTAAACATAATTTATATAGGCAAAGAAAATAATAAAAAATAAATAAAGCAATAAAGATAAATGACTGGGACTAGCAGCAGAGATTAATATTCTTATTTAAGATGTTTTGTAGGACATTCAAAATGTTTTACATTTTATAAGTATAAAAATAACTCCTCAACACTAACACATCACTAATGTAATACTGTGAATGATTCTGCTTAATGGAGAGAGAATGGCCCATTTTGGTTGTCTAGGGGAAAAGTAAGGAAAGATAGAGGGACTGTTTGGAGGGATGCAGATGGTATTGGAGCTTTGGATACTAGGCACTGATGATCTTTAACTTGTGTATGTGCAAAACCAGAAACTTTTAGCAAAAAGATCTTCACATTTAAAGATGCTTTTACAGCTTCTCAGTGTGAATGAGTGTGTGCGTGTGTGTGAATGTAAGTTCCCTAAACACGCTTTCATATAAAAAAAATAAATAAGAGGGCACTGACATTGGACATGCAACTCAGCGTAAATTCACAATATTAAACGAGTGAGTTGCTCAAGTATGTATGGCTTCTGGCAGCGAGTTTAACACGGATCATACAGCTTTTATGTGGATATAGTTTTACAAACTTGCAGCAAAACATTTACCTGAAATTAGCAGTCCAATTAGTTTGCTAAACATTAATTGTACACACACACACAAAAACCCTAGCCTGTTGGTCTGTCTAAAAAAAAAGCTCTTAGAAAACACTCAGCACGGCACTCTGCTAAAACATATCCATGTATTATACTTGTAGCTTTTACACCAAAAATAGCAAGAATTATATCAGTAGTATTTGACATCATAATAGTAATAAAGTCACACATTACAATTACCCATATCCAGACGTTCTTTTTCAAATTCAGTTACTTCTAAATATTTATGATATCTGTAACACATTTTGACCATCGAAGCTGTACAAAACCAAGCCCATAAGTACAGATTTTACTTCAAAATTTCAATGACACTCTATGCAAACACCCTGCTCCTTCAACAGGTCATCCAAAGAAAATATAACACTGATCTCAAACCTCCAATGACAAACCTTTACAGTAGGCACTAAGGTTATGTAATGATGAATTGCCAAATATAAATGTTTCATTGGTCAGGTGAGACTGTTTAAGTAGTAAAGATGAAAATAATAGTGAAATGGTGACGCTAAAAGGGAAAGAGAGATGCTGAGGTAACAGGAAATAAACAGATCCATGTCCTCATTATTGGTTGCCGTTAGTCATGACACTTTTGTGTACGTTGCATTTAGGTTAATATGCTTAATTGTCTTATATAATAGCAACAAAACAAAACAACAAAATATCTACCAAACAATTTAAAATCTCTTTCTACACATTCGCAAATGACATAGTTTGGCGCAAATGACATCTTGACTTCACTGAGGTCTTCAAAAAAGTGTTTTTTACTGTTATGGCTGACTTATTGCAAACCGGATGCCCAGCCTCTTCAAGACAAAAAACAAAACATTCTTCAAATGGTTTAAAAATAATGTTTGTTTGTTTTTTACTGTGTAGTGATACAAGTTTTCTTTTTTTGTCAATTTTGAGAAATGAATCAAGCAAACATTTTCTGACTGACCCTGAAATGATTGTCATCTGAGACGCATGAAAACTGAAAAGACTATGAATGAAAGTTCATTTTTTAAAATATTTTGCACTCATCTGTCCAGTTTTGTCTCCATGTTGAGTGTTTAAAGAGTTCACCATTGTCGTCTTCTGACTTCTGTACAGTCAAACTTGGTCTCTTAAACTCCAGATCATCAGTCCGACTTAAAATTGGCACCCCCTTTCTCCCTGTAACCTTTTCCTTTGGCAGCCATGCATGTCAATTTCAACTCGAACTCTTAAAATACACTTCATTTGCTTCACCACTGTCTCCATTAGGCTTCTTAGATCTTCAGTCGGAGATTTGATGCTGTTACACAGCCTTTGTTTTGAATGGCGGCCAACAGCAAGATGCCATTCAGGCTAGCAATGAGCATGTAGCCGGCCAGGATTCCCGCCCTACACGTGAGGGAAGCGGATATGGAAGTAACAGAGTCTGAGTATGGTGTGCTTCCGCTTGCCTGGGCTCCGGCTCCTCCGCGTTGGGACCCTGCGCCCTCTGCCGCGGCTCACCCTTACACCACCGTGCTGATGCGGTTGATAGGTTTGGATTTGGAGCTGCCGACCGTGCCGCTGTTGCTGGCTCCACCTCCTCCTCCACCTCCTGGGCCACCCAAATGCAGCCCCATGTGTCCTGGGAGCTGCGGGGCAAGCGGGGAGAGTGGGGTAAGAGGGGTCAGGGGGGTATGTGGGGATGAAGGAGGAGGTAACGGGGAATGTGGTGGAGGAGGTGGAATGGAGGAGAGGGGTGGATACTGTGGGATGTAGTGGGCGACGCCCTGGGGTATGTAGCGGGCGGTGATGGCGGATGGCGCCTGAGGGGGCGGCGAGAAAACGAAGTGAGTTTGATGGGCGGAGTGATCCAGTAAGGGGTGTGGGCTGTGGGCGTGTACTGGATGGCTGTGGGTATGAGAGTGAACGTGGGAGTGGGCGTGAGGGTGGGGCTGAGAGTGAGACAGGGTGAGAGGAAGCTTGCCGGTAGGACCGGGCACCCGTACGTGGCGTATGGGATTGGGATGCATGTGGTAAAAGGTGAAAGGGGCGATGGGGGAATTGGGCGAATGCGGGGACAGAGGCGGAGGGGTGCAGGCCATATTGCCGTAGCGGCCTTGCTGCATAGCATGATGGGATAGTTGCTGCTGGAACTGGGCATGTGAAGGAGCGGGCGGCCCGCGCCGTGGGAGGGACCCTCGTTGTAGGGTATGATGGATAGCGGGCGGATGGCCAGGGGCGACGGCCTGCATGTGGTACTGATGATGATGGTGGTAGGGGGGTGGAGGCTGGCCAAAGTTGTTGTGGCAGTACTGAGCATGCAGGGCCTGGATCTTGGATGGCCCACCGGGGTCTGACTGGATGAGGGCGGAGGGGGACAGAGGTGGCGGCCCTCCTGTTGTAGGAGGTGGCACGGGGGCCGGGTAATGTGGCCCGGGGGGAGTAAGGGGAGCAGGGGGTTTGGCGCGCTTGCTCCCAAACAGGGAGCCCAGGAAGGAACCGGAATTGCTCCCTCCAGAACTGCTCCCCGGACCCCCACCTCGATTGCTGATGCCAGGGACTCCCCCCATATTGCCTACGGCGTTGTGAAGTTGCCCCGGCCCACCCCCCACCCCTACTCCGGGGCTCAGGATGGGGCGGTGAGGCCGGTAGTCTTCCAGCCCATAGCAGCCGGGAACGGCGCCCCCTATGGGCAAGCGTTGATGTGGCTGAGGACTGTTAATGATGGATCCCTACAGTGTGCACAAACACACAAAGCCAGACAGTCATTACACTGGAAATCTGAGTAGATGGCCAGTCTTAGAACTTATGAGTTACAAGTGACAGGCATTCCCCAGATACTTTTTTCAAATAAATAATGCATGTTACTTCTCAAGAACACACCAATATTAAAATTCATTATAAGAGATAATGATTTCATGCAATAACCAATTGGCTCTCTATTCAAATTCTATAATTTTTTTTTTCTAATTTACAAAAAGAGAAAAATAAAACACTAAAACAAGTGAATGTACAAAGTACAGTGTAAAACAATATGATTTACAAGATTATATTTAAAAACACCAATAATTTATTGTTAAATGTTAATGTAATGACTGAATTCACTTGCAGAACTTGAAATTAATATATTTTATTTCTAATGTGTACTTTTAATTTCTGTACTATATTAATACATTTGAATGATTTCCATTTATCAGCAAATGGTTATAACATGAAAATAATTATCAGCTTATTGGTATCAGCCAGAATTTTTGTAATGGCACATCTAAAAAACTAAAACAAAAAAAAACAGAGCAACAATTGATATTGATACTTAAAAGTACAAGCACACAAGACGTGAAACATCACTGTACTCACATCTCCTGCTCAGTGACAACCCAAAAAGCTTTTCAGCATTAAATACAAACAGACTCAAACAACTTGCCAAAGTTAGAAATGACAGTGTCACTTTCACAAGCCACAAAATCAGTCAGATAACAAAGTAAAGCTTCCTCATTATAGAATCTCACTCATTTTACATGTATTTAAACATGCATCTAAACCTCTAAAACTGAAGCAGCTCTCAGACACTGATTGGGGCCATTAATTTACCAGAGCAATGCATTAGTCATAAGCAACTGCACCAGGCATAACATATTAGAAATGCTGCATGCAAAGCAAACACCAATTAAGTTTTTTACACAATACGGATTAAAACATGCTGAACTACATCACAACAATCAAAAATTCATGCAAAGCCAATGTTTTTAAACACAGAGGTCTCATGCATTTAAGAAAGCTGAAACACAAGATAATTTAATGTTATTATGATTACAAGCCATTAGCAGATCTGCCTGACTTACTTCTATAGTACTATCCAAAGAGCCAACACTGTTTCTACGGCCTCGCTTTCCTGTATCCAACCAAGCACAGCAAGGTCAGGGTCAAAGGTCATGGAGAAAACATCTTCTAAAATATCAATACTGGGTGTTTGGCCCTGGATGATCCATTTTCAATGAACAAATATCTACAAATTGTGTACAAATTGTAAATGTCTCCTGACAAAACTCAACTTCACATCACTGAACTTGATATTGACTGTGTTTAGAAGGCATTTAAAACAGTAGTGTTTGTCACATGCCCACATTACATTTAATTCTGCGAGTTATCCTCTATAAAATGGCTATTTTGTATTTTTATATAATTTGTGTAAAAATATGTTAGCACTTGGCAACCCCATCAAACACTGAGTAAGAAAAAAACATTTGGCAGATATTACTTAGAAGGTCAAAGTCAAGATCATTGTATTGTTGGATACAGTATTTCTGCTCCATTATATACTGCACATCTTAAAAAAAATTTATCATCTGTACATTATATGCATACAGAAATTTTGCATACTGTGACAGTGTACATACTAATCATTGCAAAAAATTATGAGCATGCTATTCCAGACACTTGTTTAAAAAGCCTTACGCAAGGACATAATGTGCCATTAGAGGGCAGTGTCTGTCAAACTGTACTTGGTTATAGAAGTTCAGCACTTCTATAGTTCAGCTTCAGCACTCACAGAACGCCTTTCATGATCAAACTATGGTGGAATTATAAATATTTCTCCCAATAGAGAGAAGCCAAAAACTAATTTAAATTAGGGCTATCAATAGTTTATAAAAATAATATACACTAATTTATTTGTAATTAATCCAATTAATTAATGTCCATATTTGAATGAAACTAAAAAGACATTACATTGTGGCAAACAAGAAAAAGCAATGAATAGAAAAAAGTGGCTTAAGAAATCAAATTGTTTGTTTTACAACATAGGTCTGTCAGCTGCCTACAGTCCACAGAAATCCATAAAGCATCCATAATTAAAATGTGCTAATACTTACTGCATTGTTATGCTATAATTCCATTAAATGAACACATAAAACTGACAGCTGTAGTTTAAATAGAAGGGAGTTTTTTTTGTGTGAATGTGCGTTGTACCTGTCTCAGAGAGGTCTCTCAGTGAGGAGCTAAGTGCTGTTCGTTTAAGCCCCTCCCCTGCTGTGTACGTGTCATCCAGACTGGGCCTACCCAGAGTGCCGTTCACAGCTTCAGTCTTTATTCTGCCAACCCCGCCCCCATCTCCACTCAGGAGCCCTGGACGCATCACACCTTTCTGCTTCTCTAACTCAGCTATGGAGAAGAGAGACCAGGGGTTAATGCTGGCAAAAACGGACTATTACCATAATGAACAATAACCTTAATTAATAATTAATCAGATACACAGCAAATTTCAGAAATTTCAGCTTGCAAACAGGAAAGGAACTTCATGCTTTTGATCTGTCATGTGTGAAACAACAGGTCACATTAAAGGATTTCTTACACTCTACACGGTATTTCTCCATATCTTGAACCTCAGCGATGCTCTCACGCAGGTCACTGGTGAAGCGCGTTCGGTCCTGCTGGCTTGGCGCATTGAACACAATCAGGACCTTACGCTCACTGCCAGGCATCGCTGATGTCAGTCTGATACCATGAGGATAGTCTGAGAGAGAGGGACAGAGAGAGGGTAAATGCAGTCAATTAGAGAGAGACCCAGAAAAAGAGGGATGTGCTGTGTCTCATGTAATTAGTTATAGATCTTTCATTCTGACAAAATCCACAGATACACACAAGTACTGTACTTCAGCATGTCAATGTGTAGGAAAGATATATTTCATTCAAAATATATGGTCTTAACCATGTGGAATAATTCTTCAAGCTAATTTATTTTCTTTTAAAGATGTGTAGATATTTTTTTAGTGGAAAACAAGTGCAAAACAAACACTGATTAAGATAAATAGAAAACAGACATTCCACAGATGTTCCCAATTAACAGCACAGCCACAATAGAGGGTGAGGATTTTCAGATAGACTTCTTTTTCTCCTTCATATGCTGCTAAGAAACCAAAACACCACCTACATGAAAGCAAGGAAAGGGTAACGAGAGAGCACGGAGATGAGATAAGTGGTGGATGATCAGATGAGAGTGATGGTGGATGAGAGCAGAGTGTGTAAACGAGCTGGAATGGAGTGATAGTATAAATAAAGAAGGAGGGACAGATGGTCAGACAGATGGAGGGATGAATATACTTACAGGAGTTCTGGAACATATGAACCTGCATCTCCACCAGGGGAAAAGACTGTCTGAAACTGTACGTCACAGATGTCTTCTTCTTCTGAAAGATCTTTGTTACCTGAAGTCGGGAACATAAGGGATGTTAGGCTGTGTAGTTTCATCATTATACATACACATACCCTTAACACAAAATTGCTTAGATACATATGACTTTTTTTCCCCCCTTGTGTCTAAATAGATGTACTCTAGGCCAAGACTGGCAATTTTGAACAAACTAAAATATAAGATTTGATTTGTTTAACTTGTTTTGGCCACTGCATTATTTCCGTACTTCCATTTGTGCTATTTAATAATTTTGATGACTTTACTATTATTCTAAATTATTAAAAGAATAAATAATATGTACAAATAGGTGTTAGTTTTGACACCTTTATGTATTCAACAATTGTTATTATTAGTAGTAGTTGCAGTAGTTCTATGAATAAATATCTAATATGTATGTATAAAGAATATGTTATTTTTGTCATTTTGGCTGCAGCGAGGACCAAAAATGGCTTGATTGTGACTAATGAATTACCTGTAGAGATATTTTATATGTATTAGGGGTGAGTGATATAGCCTCAAAATTATATTACGATATTTCAAGAATATTTGCGATAACGATATTTATGACGATAAATTTTTATTGTTTAATGTTTTATTGGTGATTGCAGCTGGCAGGCTGCAGCATTTATTAGTGCAAACAAAATTAAGGGCATTTTTCATTCCTTTTCCAATGAGCTACTGTCATCGATGACAGACTACCTAATTCGAAGTGTAAATCTATTGTCATAAGGTGGCAGAAGCAGCTGTGTGTTCGACTTGAAGCAGACCAATCGGTGTATGACATCAAAATACCACGAGAGTGACTTACCCTTTATTTACACTGCACGCCTCTGCGGCATGTTGTGGCTCCGACGCGGCCACCAGAGCTAGTCTCTAATCACAATAATTGTGTTTACACCAGCCGCGCCGCGGCACGTTTCAGAAGTGCGCCGCTTTGCTAAAGATAGGCATCTCGCCTATTTTTGACGGTAAGACTATGCGTTAAAATATGCTCTAGAACCGCTCTCGTGATACTTTGATGTCATTAGGGTTGGGTATCGTTAGAAATTTTCCGGTTTTGATTCCGGTTCCGCCTAACCATTCCGGTTCCATGTAAATAATTTATTTTTTATTTTTACTATTTTACCTTCATTGAATGTAGTGCTGCTGGAAGGTAGTAAGTAATGTTGAGTAATGCTAGTCCATCAATCACATGTGCTTCAAAGTTGATGTTTTTTACACTATCAATAACATTTTGCTTTTCAAGCAGGAATAAGCTGGTTGACCAAATAGTCCCTTGAGGGCTAAGACACATGTTAATTTCCCTAAATTAATGAAATAATTTTATACTTATAACCATGTATACACACACTCCATAAAGCCCCTATTTTACAAATAATAATGCAGTCAGGAGATGGTGTGATGCAATGAGTGGTTTCCACATTTTTAAACATTTAAAATGCATGAAAATTAATATTTTCTGTCACTTTATCACTCTTGAAATGACCTGTACACTAAATAATCGAACCCTTATACTAGCATAACAATAGCAGTCTATTTATTTAATGGTCCAAGTTGAAGTCAGTATGTATATTAATGACAATATGGGACAAACATAATGTAATTTAGTGGCGGCAGGAGCTGTGCGCTGCCGGTACATGAACAGTCAGACAAAACAAACGTGAACAGTTATCAAAGAGTGCGCGTATAGTCGCGGAAAACGATGTGTTCGGCAGTTAAAGACGCGGCGTGTCTGGAGTGCGCGTCATGGGAAACAATTTTTCTGTTATTTGGTTTGTGACACCCTTTATGGGAAACGCCGGCGCAAGGCTGCTCACAGTGCTTGGTCACGTGTAGCACCAGAACCGTTTTTGGAACCGAAACTTAGAAATTGCTCACGGTTCCGATTCTTTTCAAAAAACAGAACTCGGTTCCCAACCCAAGATGTCATACACTGATCAGTCTGCGCAGTGCTGCTTCAAGTCGAACACACCTATTGGGTTTGTGTTGTTGTTGTTGTGCGCACCAGGGAACGTAAATGCGCCATACGTCATCACAACGCTATATCATTGATATCGTGATATGACACTTTTTTTTTATCATGTAAAAATTTATACCGGTATTATCGTGGACGGTATGATGTGGCACACCCCTAATATGTAAATACTGTAAATAAAACAATGACATTAAATCTAAATAAGTCTGCGCAGTGCTGCTTCAAGTCGAACACACCTATTGGGTTTGTGTTGTTGTTGTTGTGCGCACCAGGGAACGTAAATGCGCCATACGTCATCACAACGCTATATCATTGATATCGTGATATGACACTTTTTTTTTATCATGTAAAAATTTATACCGGTATTATCGTGGACGGTATGATGTGGCACACCCCTAATATGTAAATACTGTAAATAAAACAATGACATTAAATCTAAATATATATTTATAAATCCAGAAGATAAAGTTGTAATTTTAAATATAAAAATATTTAAATCTAAATATACAGTTATAAGTCTGAAATTGTACAATGTATCTCAGAATACAGTTATATAATATAGGCTAAATGTTCTTGAATTTTTTAATGAAAACAGTAGGCCTATACATCTTGTATACATTAATCAATGCAAATATTGTACTATTATATAATTATTGTAAGTGCACATGACTCTAAACCCAAGTGAGTATTTTTCTTCTACTATATCTTCTGACAGTAATTAGGCATTTATTACCAATATTTATTTACCAATTAATTATCAATTTCTAACTTTACATTTTTGAATTTTCATGACCAGGTGAACCCTTAACCATGGTAAATACACAATGGGAACTTCAAGAGGCAGCTTAAAGACCTTAAGGACTATATGTTTATTCAGGAACTCAGATCCACACCTTCTTGTCCTGCAGGTCCGTGGAGAGCTCATAGCTGTCAGAGAGCACTTTGCAGCGCTTGCTCTCTTCTTCTTCTTGCTTGCGGAGTGCCAGGCTGGCGGGCTGGTTGCGGGTCCGTTGCGCCCAGGCCAGGCTCACTGGGCTCGAAGGGGCCACAGAAGGCCCCTGAGGACCAGGAATATTTTGGATGTTCCCGTAGCGCTCTGAGTTGCCCAGGTATGGGCCCTGACTACAGGTGCTGCTGGAAAAGCTAGCCGTGTCCGGACACTGAGGATCTCCCTCCACACTAAGAGGAAACAAGACAGAGAGAGATAAAGAATGAGCTCTAGGTCAACAACTGCCACAAATGGTTTTATAAGTTGAGACTAAAACAAGTCTGTAATCTTGGCACTGAAACTGATCAGTGTAGACAAACATATTAGCACACTAACCAACATTAGCATTTCAAATGTCCATATGCAGCCCAGTCAGGACTCAGCCATCTGGCTGAACGAGGGAGAAACAAGAGAAGATGGAGGGAGTGTGAAAGAGGAACAGAGAGAGAACATGATGCATAGAGAAAGAGGCAGAGAGAAAAGGAGAGGGAGGGAGAGAGAGAGAGATGGAAGGTAAAAAGAGTAGCATGTGTGGCATACTGTCAACGGCATTAAAAATGATAAGAACTGAGTCATTAAATGATGACTCAGAGATAAAGAGAGACAGAGAAACACAAAAAAGAAGGAAAAGGTGTACAAAGGTCAGTGGTGTATAAAGTACCTGAAAGCCATACTCAAGTAAAAGTACAGATATCTTACCAGAAAAAAGACTTTGGTAGAAGTTGAAGTCACCGTTAAGAATATTACTTGAGTAAAAGTCTTTAAGTATGTGATATTTATTGTACTTGAGTACGAAAAGTATTTTTTAAATCTTAAACGTACTTAAGTATTGAAAGTAAAAGTACAAGTAAAAGCAAAATGGAAAAGAAGCAAATAAATATATATATAAAATGTTCATACACAGCGTGAGTAGCAAGATTGTATTAAGTTTTTTTGGGTAAGAATAAGAAGCACTTCATCCAGTACTTAGTGTCTTTCATTTCAACATAAGAAAGCATTTCTGGAATCTGCATCTGAAATAGCATTTAGATGTATTTACACAGTTTATGCATTTCAGAGGGGACATTGATGCATTTAAACTGCAGTTACAGATGCATAAATAGGTATAATGTTTTGTTTTTAACATAAAACGTTGAATACTGATATTTGAAATAATTTAAAACATGAAAAAAATTGTCGAAATGTGAAATTAAAACCGCCAATAGGTGGCAGCAAGTGACTGTTAATCAGTGAGTCATTGAGATTCAACCGATTTATTCAAACGGCTGATTCATTCAGGAACAATTTGCATTTGACTGTGTTAATGAGTGAATCACTGAATCATTTATTCAACCGATTCGTTCAAAAAGCTGATTCATTCATTATGTAAACAACGTCCATTGCTCAGAGACGCAAAACAGTGCTGTGATCTTTATTTGGAGCTATTTTCATTGGCAAAATTGAGCAAAAACAAGCAATATTATGTCTAAAATGTAAGTCACTTATTGCTTTACTGAACTTGCATAAAATGATTATTAAATGTGTTCATGCTGATATCTGCAGAAAAACGGTACTTATAAATTATAAATGTATTAATTTATATAATTATAAATTAAACTGGCTTCACCATCATTTTAAAACTGATATTCACTTTTCAATTTAGTTAACAGTTCTATATTTTAGAAGACAACATTGCAGAAATTACAACAACAAAAACAACAACAATAACAATAAAGTTAATGTCGTTATGCATAATAATAATGCATGTTTTATTATTGTAGTCTAATATAGTCCAATGTTTTGTTAATGTGCTTGTTGTAGCCAAAAAGCACAAATAAAATAATTAAAAAACTGGTTATGGATACATTTTTACCAATATTCACTTTTCAACTGAATATGTTACTTTATTACCAAATCAACTTTGCATAAACTACTACTACTAATGATTATCATTATCAATAGTAATTTATTATGCAAAGTTGTTTTAATTGTGAATTATCATTATTATATACTATGTTTACTGTTATAGTCCGATGATCATTTAGTATTGTCAAACAGCACAAATAAAATTAGACCCTGAATATAAGACGACCGCATTTTTTCAGATGTATTTCCAAGAAAAAAACATCGTCTTATATTCGGGGCAATACGGTAATTAAAAACTGATTATGGACATCGGTTATCAGACACTTAAAAATTATTTGTATGTGTCATAAAAAAAGCAACATTGGTCAGGCTGAACTATTGTCCCATATCTTCACATATAACATTTAACATTCATTATTCTGCGTTTTTTCAGTCCTTTACTCACATGTAGGCGTGTGCCCTGTGCGGGAGTTTAGTCTTTCGATGGAAGCGCATGGCTAAGGAGGTGAACAAAAACTCACACATGATGTCTGCAGCGGTGTGATAGGGAGCGTGCGTTTGCGTAAGAGCTGCTCTGGGATCAGCAGAATCATGCCGGTGGGTTGCCAGATGACTGCATCGACGAGCTGTCAATTACTGCAGTGCCGATGCATTTTACAAGCAGTACAGTAGCAACACACACACACATGCAGTCTCTCTCTCTCTCTCTCTCTCCCTCTCTGCGTAACAAATCTCTTCACACCATGGGACTGGTAACTACCAACACGGCAACAGCTGAGTTTTGCCAGCAACAGCAATGCTTCAAAACAATCGGCTCAACAGCAATCAACCGAAATAGTATACCTCTACACACTGTAACATTAAGCGTATGATTATCATACAGAATACAGTTTCACAATATACTGTTCCACAAAAAGGCAGCATAGCACAACTGGCATTTCTCTCTTTCAATCACACACACGGCAATAAATGTCCTTCAAACTTTCTCTCCTTTCCATCAGGTCGAGTGTGTGTGGTAATGTGTGTCCAGGAATAGTGCCGAGTAGTCCAGCCATGCAATCCTGCACCGATCAGCATGAGTGACTTTAGATATGTGTGTGTATGTGTGTGTTTGCTCATGACGCATACGCAGCTGTGATAGGATTCCTGTCACATGGTGCATGTGTGTGTGGGCAAACCATGCTGTCCCTACCTCTCATGGCAAGTCACACAAAAGCACACACAAACATGTCACCTCAGTCCTGGGTCAGCTCACTACCATACAGATTCATTCCTGGAAACATACATTATTGTTCAAGATTTATTTATTTATTTATAATGTTTTTAAAGGAAGTCTCTTATGTTCACCAAGGCTGCATTTGTTTGATTAAAAACAGTAAAAATAGTAATATTGTGAAATATTATAATTAAAAATAACAGTTTTCTATTTTAATTTATTTAAAAATTTAATTCATTCCTGTAAAGCTGGATTTTCAGCAGCCATTACTCCAGTCTTCAGTGTCACATGATCCACCAATATGCTTATTTGCTGCTCAAGAAAAATTACTTATTATTATTCATGTTAAAAACAGAATTATTCATAATTTTTCAGAATTATTTGATTAATAGACAGTACAAAAGATTGACTCAATTCTCACTGGCCATACAGTATTTCTTCTCACAACTTATTAATTACTTAAATCTTGGCCATGTTTGTTTAATTTGTTTCCTAATTTTAGGTCAATCGCAGCCATGTTGTACCCATTTGTTCCCTTGTTTTAATTTAGTTCATTTGTAGGCACAATATCTTGCCACGATACGGCCACAATCCGCACGTCATGTGCAGGGCTCTGTAGGTTAATATCTGAATGGAAAGCTTACTAGTGACTAAAGAATTTTGACTGACTTCAGAAGTTCTATAGTGCACATATCATAAGGCCCTTTTTTTTTTTTTGGAGGGTGACAGCCCCAGTCCTCATTCACCTTTATTATACTGAGAACAACAACATGAGGATGAGAAAATTACATTATTTTTTCATTAAGCAGATGCTTTCAGTTGTAATTCTTCACATAGATATCTAAAACAGTAAAAATAAATAACAGTTTTGTATTTATTTATTTTTCAGTTTTTAATTTAATAAATTACATTATAGAAGAAGATAAGGAACCCTGAAGGTTAAAGTGCATGTGCATTTGTTTGCTTGTGTATTTTCATGAAGAGGTCCGTGGGCAGATGCTGACAGAAAGGAATATTTCCTTGCCTGTCAGTGAATGGCTGTTAACTGAGTGTCACTCAGACTGCTACATGCCTTTGGCAACGTTAGTATGGAAAACGTTTGCAAGCGTTTCTGCAATATAGTTCAAAAGCATGCATGGATCCACCAGGAATATTGGCCACCCAAACACTTTTCAACACACTGTAATTTAGGACATGCTAATCTTGTATACATTAAAATACAGATAATACGTCAACTCAGATTATAATGTTATCATGTGCCTCTGTTAGTAAGACAATACAGTATTTCCCATTCTTCCACTAGACAGAAGTCCATGGGGCAATCAAAACTGATTTTTAAATGCATAATGCTCACAATAAAATTAGCAATTCAACAAAAAATATAAAGGACTCAGCAGACATTAATACAGCTTTAGCTTGCTCTATAAAACCAATAAAAAAGTAATAAAAAGCAGCACCATTAACTTTATGATCTAAAAGAGTCATTTGCTTTTCAATAAAATGATCATGGGCTTATGCTAATGTCTCTATATCACTATACCATTCATCTGCCACTATATAATGGTGCACTTTAAAGTTGTCACTCTGCTAGCCTCAGTCATGATTTTTGAGTAATTGATATTCTTTATTATGTTTAGAAATCATTCCACAACAACCTCTAAAACATTTCACATCCTGCAAACATCTAGCTGCTAGAAAAAGCTAAACATCTAAAATAAAGCTGTTAGAAAAAGAGAAATGTCTGATAAACAGAGTGGGCGCCATTGATCTTAGAAGAGTATTTAATTGTTTCGTCAGTTAGTTCTATGTAAATCTATACCAATTAGTGTGTCACTGTGATCTGACCACAACCCAAGCAATCCACTGTGAATATCATATATACATAATCGAGGAGTAATAAGCAACTTATATTCTACAAGAAAACATGCAGTGGCCTGTTTTATGCTTGTACCACATTTTCATAATTCATTTTAAATAAGTTTGGTGCTAGCGTCCTGCTAAGCTAGCACTACAGTACTCCAAAGCAAAAACAAAAAAAAAGCAAAACATAGAAAAAATAAATATCGGGTAAAACACTTTATAATTGCAATTAAATCTTTTTTTTTGCAATTAAATTTTTTTTATGATAAGATAAGCTTATTTATAATTCTCTCTCCCTATCCACCATCTTGGATCAATTTTTTTTACAGAGCTCATTGCAATGTATTATGGAATTGCCTTCTATAAAGGATATATGTGATGCTGCCCTAAACAAAGTAGGAGGCGGCATAATTAAGCTGCCTACCTTCTGGAACAGCCATGAGATGTCTTAAAATGCTGCCTCTGTAAGCAGCACACTAGGTTTTGGAACAGATCTTGTATGTTTGCTACAGGAGATGGGGGCTGGTGTAACAGCTCTTAGCAATTTATCATCAATTCCATCGATTTTCATCATCATCATGCTTAATTAGTTCAGGCTCAGAGTTACAGTAATTCCACCATATCAGTCTAGTATCAGCAGCCTTGAGTTGGAAGTGATGTTGTGAGTAAGATCTTCATTTAAGATGTAGAGAGAAAGGTAATGTACTCATTTTTGTAGCTTTTTTAGTTTGTTATACTGCACAAAATGGAAAACACGGTGTTCACATGTTTTTGAGTACTTAAGGGTTAGTTAACAGAAAAATAAAATGCATGTCTGTGAAAAACAATAGAAAAATATTTGCAGAATTTCGATGCTTTTCTATTTAACAAAAGTACAGAAGAAATTAATACTTGTACTATGAAAGAATGGATTAAATTGATCAAGTAACAGTAAAAACATTTATAATGTATGTCAAGATTTCTATATTTCAAATAAATGCTGTTCTTTTGAACTTTCTATTCATCAAAGAATGCAAAGTTAAAAATTAACTGAAGCCATATGTTAAAACAGATTGAAATGCTATTCACAGAAAATATTCATATCCATCTGCTCAAACAATGATACACATTATTTGTTTGCATACAGTCAGTCAGTCATATAGACGTTCATAAAATATTAATAGAAGGAGAAGAAAAAATATGTACAAATTCAAGTTCAAATATGAATGAGATTTAAAGAGAAAGAAAAACTCCTTTCTTCTGTGGAACATGAATATATATATATATATATATATATATATATATATATATATATATATATACATATCTCTATATA
>NW_015505195.1:4908298-4928341 GCF_001515645.1 Sinocyclocheilus grahami
CTTCTGTGGGACATATATATATATATATATATATATATATATATATATATATATATATATATATATATACACATCTCCACATATTTTTGTCCATACTAGGAATTCCCTTTAAATGACCTTCTTTTATGTACCACAGAAGAATATAAGTCATATATTATTTACGCAAGTAAATAACAACAGAATTTTTCAGTGAACTATCATTTCAAAAGCTTAAAGTGCAGTGCAGATGGCATTTAAAATTAGGACGATGACTGTATTATGTCAGAAATTTCATTTTTCAGTGTACTTTTTCTTTAAATCTGATGCTGACAGTTGTTCTGCACCTTTAAAATTGGGATTCTGAATTTAGACTTAATTCACACTCACAGGCACATGGTTTCCTCCTGAAATGGAAAGTTAACATACAGTCTCTGAATCATCAATCTCCTTGAGAGTACTGCATGTGCAGCTCTGTTGTCATGCAGGTAAAGGTGTGAGACAGTGAGAGAATGTGTCACTGCAGGAGGTTGTTAAAGGGAAAGTTCACCCAAAAATGAAAAACATGTCATTATTTTGTCATCGTGTCATTCCTAGGCCTGTTGCAATAATCTATATATCGACTTATCGCGCAATATATGTACATGACCTCAATCATTTTTGGTGACGCAATATATCGCCCATTATATTTACTTAAAAATTAATGTCACCATGTTTTGTAAATTCCACTTGCACCTGTGTCTTTTGCAGCTTCTCGTACATAATGTGGTGTAGTCATGAGGTGCTTGTTCAAATTTTAAAATATGCTTCTATAAAAAAAGTTTTATCTGCAGATATGGTCTTGTTTAGGGATCTGTGCCTTTGTGCATACGGACATCTGACTGCTGAATAGGGTTGGATATCGTTTGATTTTTTTTCCATACCGGTGCCAAATCGATACTTTTAAAACGGTTCCGGTGCCTGAACTGATACTTATTAAAAAATAAATAAATAAAAAATCCCCCCCAAAAATGATGGATTGGCCATTAGAATAGAAATAGAATAGAGAGTGCAAATGTTAGAGGGTCAAGTTTTTTAATAAAAAAAAAAAACAAGCAGATAAAATTTAGAAGAAGCATTAGAATAGAGAGTGCTAGAGTTAGAGGGTTAAATGAAGATGAAAGAGATGTGTTTTCAGCTGTTTCTTGAAAATATTAAGGACTCAGCTGCTCGGATTGAGCTGGGCAGTTCATTCCACCAGGAGGGAACAGTTAATGTAGAAGTCCATGAAAGTTTTATCATAGGTAGAATGCAAAATGTTTCAATACAAGCATTTCAGTCAAATGTAATTTATGCAATATTTCAAACCTTTAACCCACTTGGGAAAATCAACCTATGGCAACAGTTTAAAAGTAGCCCAATTCTGTGGAAAAAAACGCAGGCGTGGCAACCCTGCATCCAACAAGAGCTGCAGGAGTCAGCTTTGACTGATCACAGGTCGAGAATAAGGAGAGCTGACTGACAAGACCATGCTGGAGTATTTGCTGCTCAACAGATTCTGAGCTCATTGACAAATATCTGATCTTGTAAGATGTGCTCCCTTTACACAGAGTGCGTGTGATCGCGAAATTGAAAGTGAAAGTGAAAGTAAACAGCGCAAACGCTCATTCAAAAATATTTAAATACACCGCATCCTGAGAACAGCTCCCTGATGCGCCAAAATTATATACAATATAATGTATATAATTTCTAGCAATGGTCAGAGATTCAGCGGGAGTGGGAATAAGAAAACAGCCGAATCCCGGACATTTTGGGCAACTAAGAAATCCCGGCAGGACGCATTTTTGTAGGTCCAAAAAGAGGACATGTCCGGGGAAAAGAGGGCGCATGGTCACCCTAATTTATAATCTATTGCTAATCGATGTATTCTTTTTAAAGTAGCATATGGAACATATTTTCTGCCTCATTCTGTGACAAGAAGCCTCATCAGATCACAAAAGGAAGCATTTGACTGGTGTTGTGGAGTAAAAAGGTTATACTTTTCTCTTTTGTTGGACAACAGGTTTAGAAATGTGAATACAAGGGAGGTTTAGCTTTAGGCATTTTAATTTAAGCATGTTTAGCTTAGTTAACAGAAGGCTACCCGCTGCAGTACTGCTCCTCGGATGCTCTCATTTCCCGAGTTGTGCGTTTAAGTCGGAATGTGAAAACAACATGGACACTCGCGTTACTACAAAGATGTGCTGGATTTGTATTATTAGAGCTTTCCGACTTGAGTTCGCATGCATTTTCTCAGTCGGGAAATTATTTTTCACATGCGGTGCCAGTGATGATGCTTCTTACGTCCATTTCGGAAAACCAGAGGACAAATATTTCAATCGATCGCTCAGGCATGGCCCCAAAATGAGGCACCGAAATCTGCGTTTGGATTCGGTTATAGTACATACCAGTTACATAGGTACCAGTGCCATATTGGTACCGGGTTTCGGTACCCAACCCTACTACTGAGTAGTGATTGTGTTTTTCAGCAATAGTGTGCACCCTTAATTTACAGAGAAAAGAAGGTCAGGGAAAAATCTGTAGATGGAAAAAGCTCCATACGAATTCTTTGTGCATTTTTCTTTTTTTCTACTTGTTACTTTGCGCACGCAGTGAGAAGATTTGTGCGTGCGCTCATCCGAAACGTGCAAACCCGCGCCTCAGAACGCGTGCAAATATTAAGCTTTCTCTGAAGTATTGTGTTTAAATGGACAAATTCACACAAAAATTATGTCAAAATGCCCATCTTGGTAAGTATCCTATAGCAAACATAGCCGGCTGAACATACTGTATCAGTGCACTGGATCAGTGCATTCTCTTAAAGTGACAGTACTTAATATTAATTAAACAGCAACAACAAATAAATCACACACTGCTCTTGATTGAATAGCTTTTGTAACTTTAATAAAGATTAATCTTTAATTTATACAGTCAAATATGCAATGCTGTTTTACATTTCATTACTTTATTCAATTTCTGTACCTGAAAACTAATGTTAGACCTACCTAAAAAAAAAAAAACTGAAAATCACTGTTTATTTTATTTGTATCTTTACTCTATTGTATTTATTTGTGTTGTTGCTTGTAGTTAGATAGATCATTACCAGTTTCTTTATTTTTTTTGACAGTATAGTTTTTGCCTAAACATAGCACATACCAAACCACACCGAAACCGTGACTCTAAAACCCTGATACAAACCGAACCATGAGTAAGTTTAACCATTCCACCCCTATTAAATATACTAATAAATCAAGTGCATACATAATTATTTGGCATGTCATAAATACGAATTACTATATTGCAAATACATCGATTTTAACTATTAATTTGCTTACTAGACCGAACACGCAAGATACCTTCATCCGCCACTGGATACCTTCCTTGGACCAGGTGCGCGGACCTTACACTTGCTTAAGATGTCCAAATACGACATAATGTTACTATTTTTGGATCATAAAGCATTGCAAGCTTTCATTTTGCACACTCAGCAAACAACAAATCTTCACGCAGTGAGCATCAGAAGCCAAAGAGAGCATACGTCATTTCTGCACTTCCTCAAAATACAGTGTTTGGCAGTCACAGAGCACTTCCTGTTTAAAGCTACAGGCCAGAACTGCTAAAGTGGCCTTGGGAATCATCTTTGCGTTCATTACTAAAGGCTCAGCTTCAGAATGCACTGTTGGAGAATGAAACTGCTGCCTGTCACGGCACAGAGAGCTGTATGGTCTCGCTTTTTTGCACAACCTCAAGCAGCCTGTCATTTAACACCAAACCAAATCACAGCTTCAGTAGCACAGAAGAGAGAAACACTGACAACGTGAATGTTTTAGGCTTAAAATAGCAAGAATGCTGAAAATACAAAGTAACACACTACTTTAAACTCCAGAGATCTGTTTGAACAAGACGGATGTTCAAGGGAGAAAAATAATGACATCTTTTAGTTTAACCATTTCAGGTTTCTAAATGTAGCCAGACAACAGGAAAATAATCGGACTAACTCAACCGAAACCAGGTATAAACTTCAAATGGGAAAAAAATGTTTTGGGATATATATATCCAATTGCGCTTGATCCAAACATTAAATAATGTATTAAAAAGAAGAATTGTTTATATACAGTAAATTACTATCATATTACATAACTTATTATATAAGTTATTAACTTATTAAATAAATTATTACAGTCAGAACACAATAACGCTGAACTTAAAGGAATAGTTCACCCAAAAAATCACTGAAAATGTATTCACCCACAGGCCATCCAAGATGTACAGTAGGCCCGTCGCAATAATCAATATTTCGACAATATATCGCACAATGTATGTACATGGCCTCAATCATTTTTGGTGACGCAATATATCACTCCATTATATTTACTCAAAAATTAATGTCACCATGCTTTGTAAATTCCACTTGCGCCTGTGTCTTTTGCAGCTTCTCGTACATAACGTGGTGTAGACATGAGGTGCTAGTTCAAATAAAAAAAATGCTTCTACAAAAAAAAGTTTCATCTGCAGATATGGTCTTGTTTAGGGATCTGTGCCTTTGTGCATACGGACATCTGACGAAGTAGTGATTGTGTTTTTCAGCAATAGTGTGCACCCTTAATTTACAGAGAAAAGAAGGTCAGGGAAAAATCTGTAGATGGAAAAGTCTCCATACAAGTCTTTTTTTCTACTTGTTACTTTGCACTTTTTGTTAGAAAATGTTTATTTACTGTTTATTCAGGTTTTTTTAAGGTATCTAATATTTTGATACTTAATTTCCATGATCTAAATATTCTTAAAAATTAAAAGTTTGTTGTCATTTGGAAGTGTGTAGGCAAGGGCTGAACGATTAATTGCATTTGCGATAATATCGCGATATGAAATAACGCAATTTTTCAATTGCAGAGGCTGCGATTACACGGTCACGTGACACGCGAGAGTAAAGAGGTGTGTTCGACTTGAAGATCAGATCGGTGTAAGTGAGTGAGTGACGTGACATGTGGCCAAGTACGGTGACCCATACTTGGAATTAGTGCTCTGCATTTTAACCCATCCAAAGTGCACACACACAGCAGTGAACACACACACACCGTGAACACACACCGTGAACACACACCCGGAGCAGTGGGCAGCCATTTATGCTGCGGCGCCCGGGGAGCAGTTGGGGGTTCGGTGCCTTGCTCAAGGGCACCTCAGTCGTGGTATTGAAGGTGGGAGAGAGCGCTGTACATTCACTCCCCCCCCACCTACAATCCCTGCCGGTACGAGACTCGAACCCACAACCTTTGGGTTACGAGTCCGACTCTCTAACCATTAGGCCACGACTTCGCCGTGTATGACATCAAAGTACGGCGAGAGAAAGCATAAGGAGACGTCTGCTCTCTTATAGCTCTCGCAGTACTTTGATGACACATACCCATCGGTCTAAGCAGCGCTGCTTCAAGTCGAGCGCGGGCCATCAGCAGAAAAAGAAAATAAATAAAACGGTAAACAGCCAAAGGACGTAACTTAGAATGGGAGATGGATCGGTTTGTGAAAGGGAAGGCAGCACCCAAGCAGGTGCTGGTCATTCAAAAGCTAAATGCAGAAAATATGATGAGGCATATCTTGCTCTCGGCTTCACTACGCTACAGTTGTCGCGTTGCGCCGCAACAGCTCTACACTGGATGCGGCAAAGCGACCGTTGCAAATGTCGTGCCGCATCCAGTGTACACAGCGTCACTGATTATAATGGTTTCTACTGTATTTTGCCGCTCGCATCCGGTGTAGACACGGTGTTTAATGTCGTTGGTGAGGAGGAAAGCTTGTGTGTGTCCTATGCCTTAGCGGACAGCATGAAACCCACAAAAAATAAATAAATAACAGCGAGAGAATAATAATAATAATAAGTTATTCTCTCTATGCTATTTTTAAATGTTTAAAGTGATGCAGGTGTTTTTTTCCCTGTCAATGTCATTCATATCAATTCATGCATCACCTAATTTCATCGTAACATATAGGCCTGGACTACAGAAAAGAACATTTATGTTTAATCTATCTAATAGTGTGTTGGTCATACTATACAATGATTTATAGCTTGTCTTTGTTGAATAATACAGAACATAAAGAGCTTTAAAAAAATAATTGCATATTAAATCGCAATCGCAATATTGGTAAAAAAAATCACAATTAGATTATTTTCCAAAATCGTTCAGCCCTAGTGTAGGCCTTCTTGCATTATTATGCTGTTACATTATGATTATATATTCAGTGGCATAAAATGGTCTTTAAAATTACAATAATATCGCTTATCGCAATTATTTCTGGGACAATATATCGCACAACAAAAAGTTGTTATCGTGACAGGCCTAATGTACAGTATATGAGTTTGTGTCTTCATTGGAACAGATTTGGAGAAATACAGCATTACTTCACTTACTCACCAATGGATCCACTGCAGTGAATGGGTGCCATCAGAATGAGAGTTAAAACAGCTGAAAAAAACATCACAATAATCCAGAAGAATATAGACAACTCCAGTCTACCAATATCTTGTGGAGTGAAGAGCTTTATGTTTGTAATAAACAAATCTACCATTAAGACATTTTAACTTTAAACCATCGCTTCTGGTCAAAATACCATTCCATAATCCATACTTTTCCACATTTCCATTAAAAAAGTTAATCTCCTGTTGTCCTTTGACATCAAAAACCACTGACATGAATCTGAATCCTATACATTTAAAACAGAGTTTGATGATGGCTTCAGTTAGGACAATGTAATGCATATCCCAAAACTAGAATGGGCATGAACATGTTTATGCAAGACTTTATGTTTATGCAACAAACTGCTTTCACTAAGTTAAGTTAGCAACATGAGAAGAAAGCTTTCTTGGCATATTTTTAGACATGTTGGAAAGACAAAACATGTCAATTATTTAGTGAGGTTCCATGTTGAGTAGCATAACTTCTTTAGTCAGCTGACTCAGTCTATTTCTCCGACAGGACTCACAAGCTTCTCGCTGTTATGGTAACTAAATGCCACTTTTAATATGTGCAGAACTGTATTTGGAATAAACGCGATACACTTCTTTGCATTTAAACAGCGACATGGATAAGAAAAGCTTTGCGCAGTGCTAAAACGTATAGGAAACAAGACTGAATTAAGATGAGTAAAGATAAAGCAAATGAAAATTGTGGCAGTGGCTCAAATCCAATGCATTAAAACACACAGGAAATGACCAGGGCTGATAGTACAGAGGGATACATAGCTGGGGGTTAGAAAGAGAAAGAGAGGAAAAGAAGGTCAAAACTCAGATGAAATCTTTAGCAGTTTTGAACTCATATTCTGCTGAAGGGCTACAACAACTATGTTCAAAGTTCAAAAGTTATTGAAAGCTAAAAGTATGCTGAAATATAAACACATAATTCAAGATTAGAAATCAATTTATATTTCAATATAGAATTAGACTAGAAAGCAGTTGGTCAGAGAATGAATCTGAAGGCCTTGCACATGAACAACAGCCTGCTCATCTGGCTACATTCACTTAAAATCATGCATCAGGAATGATGAAGCACTTAATAAATAATTCCTTAATGCAATGGATGACCGTCATTATAATGGAGACAGCGAGAAAAAAACTACGAGACCAACTTGCTAGCAGCACACTTGCTGAAGAACAGTGATTCTCTCACATACTCCGTCTCTCGCTGCTTCTTTGACAGTGTTGTAACTCTCGCAGTCTGTAAAACAGCTGAAATCTCTCCAGCACTGTTTAAACCCCTCACACGAGAGGACTAACGGATTTAGAAGACACCCCGCCAGCTGACAAACAGAGAGAAAGCCTAGAGAGAACACCACGGCCTGTTTCTGCACAACGTACTAAAGTGTTTTATCATGTTTTTTGACTATAGACTCAAATCTGGATGCTGTATCCTTCATGTTACCACTGTAAGAACAAGAAGTTTGAAGCACTATGGAACACAACATGTTCATTCAGCCAGGGGCGTTTTATGAGGAAGAAATGGAGCAAGCGCCTCCTCAAAATTCAGAAAAGAATATAATTGACAGTACAAAAATAAAACTGAACGAATATGACGCAATATGCTATGACTGGCCAATTAAGCAGTCAGTGCAATAATACCTGTCTCTCATTCTCACAATCAGTCCGTAAAATCAGCCTGAATCAGACATACTGGTGTAAACAAATGAATTAAGTACAGAGTAAACAGCTCACCCACTCATACATCACCACTTTAGGTCAGAGAAAAAATGAACTTAAAAAGATGACCTGAACAGGTTTTTAGTGAGCACTCTGCTCAGTTACTTTAAGTGAGACCATCATAACACCTGCAGTTTTTACAGTGAACTGGTTGACTAATGGTCCAAAAGAAGGCAAAAAATGTGTTAAAAATTTAGATTAATGACTTGAAAAAGTGCTAATACAAAAAAAATCTAAATTAACAGTTTATTAAGTCAGAAATAATATTTAATAATGACTGAATCAAGCTAAATACATTAATTTATACCAACAAAACTTTTTTTATGGGTCAAATCAGGTCGAAATAGTTCTTTATTGCAAGGTAATAATTATGTCACCACTTTTTACAGTGGAGTATTGGTTTCTTGTGGACAGTGTAACGTAAATGCTCTGCAGAAACTGGGCAAAAATCAATTGATTAATTTATACCAGTCTTCAAATTAAATAAAATGGATAAAAAAGAAATAAAAACGGGACTTTGCCTCCTTACTGTGAAGTCACACCACTAGCTTTAGTGTATTCAAACAGGTTATAGGCTACCAACTCAACAGGACAGCAGCAAGCTTCAAAACTGTCATTCAACTGTAAACTGTTTGAATATACAACAGTCATGTCCATATGTACAGCTGTATACATACTGAGTCAGTACTACACTTGTTTTCAATTGCAGCATTACTGTGTTGAGGGAACTTGTGACCTACAAGTCATTGCCAAGAGCATGCATTCAAAAACCGAGACCACTACACAAGCTCAGAAACTCTGTACAGGTATTCGCGTAATAACCCATGATTTAAAGGCATCGCTGGCTGTTTTTAGCAGTGTTTTCCTCTTGACTCGTTGGCCTCAAGCGTTTTCTCTGCGGCTAAAAGATGCGCTTCCATTTACAATGAACAGAGGAATCGCGAGCACGCATTTGGCACGATTTTTTTTTTTACTGTACGTTGTTTTTCAGGTGATGCCTCAAACAGGGTCATTTAAACAAACGAACCTAACAAATCCATTCAAATCCAGTAAGCACGGGAAAACAAACCACATTTTCTAACCAGTCGTGTCACAAAGAAAGGAGTCGCAACATTGCGTCTTACCAATACACAAGCTTGTTATGAAGAATCGCTGGAGTCTTATCCGACGCACAGTTGATGCACCACATTGTTGCGAGAAACACGTCCTGATGCGCAAGCGCTATTTCATTTGATCGCTAATTTGGCTCGAGCGCTGACAACGTCCCTCACGGCGGGCGCGCGGAGTAGATTGGCTTTAAAAGGCATGATTTGCGATTTCATGTGCTGTCATTAGCGAGGAGATGATGAAAAGCTCCTTCTCTCATCCTTGGCCACTCTCCTCCTCCTCCCCTCTCGTTCCATCTCTCTCTCTCTCTCCCCCCCCCAATCCTTTGACTCTTTTCAGGCTCGTGCAGCCAGCGTGACACAGCAGTAAGGGTGCAAAAACGTGTCTGCCAGCAGAGCCTGGCAAACCGCTTCCTGTTCGCAGCACATGATCCGCACCTCAGGCATCATTGCTTCGACTCATCTGACAGGCTCTGTTCGGTGCCATTATATCAATCAGCGTGTCATGTGACATAATCTGTGTGAGTCACATCTCGATTCGTCGCGCGGTCCAGGGGAACCATATGGTGTCAATCTGGTGATCAACTCTATCACGCAGTTCGAGCCACTTCACAAAGTGCATTACTAAAAATAAAGGTTCCAAAAGGTCGTTTTTGCAGAACCATTCTGGGTCCCAAAAGAACCTTTCAGTGAACAGTTAAACAATTAAAAGGACCATTGTGAAGAACATTTTCATAATCCAAAGAACCATTTATCACTATAAATTGTGCATTGGAAAGGTTCCCCCAGACCTTGTAACGCCACTTCCCCCTGCCCCTCTGGAGGTCTGTGCACGCCCCTGGAACCAGATGCCAATAAATAAACTTTTTTAATAGAGTGGATAAACAAGAGATAACTCCCTGTTTCTCTCCTCATTTTGCACATCCAAGTTTAATTCATGTTTTTCTTGTTGTCAGTGGACTTATAATGAAGCACGCTGAGAGAGACTTTTCAACCCACTCTGTTGTGACAACAGTCTCTTCTCTGTATCTTGAGCCTTCTCATCTTGACAATGGCCCACTCTGCCTCCATCTTTCACATGGACATCAAAACACAGGAGAGATTTGTGATATTTCTCTCTCTCTCTGTGTGTCTCCATCTCTCTCCCTGGCCTCAGGACAGCTTTATATAATTCATCATATTCCATGTTAGCCACCAGTTTGATGCCTCCTCCCCATGTTTGTCATCTGTCTCATTCTTCAGCACAAGCTGCTCAGTGTTCTGTTCACTTCATCTCTCCTGTGTCACTTTCTCTTTTTTTTCAGGGTTCTTACGGTCATGATAAACATGGAAGTATCAGGCCAGGGAATATTAAACATGTCATTTCCAAGCTGGGAAAAGTTTATGTCCAGTTCTCTGACTATGCTCTGCATGGAGAATCCTGTATTTCTTTTTGGATACTGCACAAATACTTACTGGTAAAATATCATCAATCTTATGATTGGTACCTAGCATTACAAATTAAAATCCTCCTGGCAATCTTTATAAAATAATAAAAAAATACTTATGCAGTAAATCACAAACAACTGAAAAAGTTATAGAAATTCATTGGTTAAAAAAAAATGTTAGAACGTGTGACAGTAAAACATAATTAGTTCAAATTCACAGTTCATACAAAACCATTTAAAGTGCAACTGTCTTACGCCTGTTTTAATCAGAATATAGCATCATCTTTTTTGATTCATGTCCACAAAACTGGACTTTAATTTTAATCTGGGCATGTCCAGCCCAAATTAATTCTAGGGGAATTCTCAATGTTTTCATTAACATTAAAAAGAAACTAAAATTATGGTCTAGATTTGCAAAGGTCCCATGACCTATATTTTGCCATTCATCACACTCTTGTGTGTTATTTTTAAGGACATGAATGAGAATGAATAAGTTAGCTAAATTAAGCTAAATTACTGTCCAAAAATGCAAAAATGCATCATAATAAATGGCAAGAGCATTGATAACATGCAGAAATATATTGAAATACTTCAATAGCAATTCAATTTCAGAATAAAATACAGAGTTTTCCAGATTATGCACCTTAATTGCATAATTATGCCCATGTAAACAAGTTCTATGTTCTACTATTTATATTTTCAAATAAACGGCCAAAAATTGCCAGTGGATATGAGAAATGGGGTTGCATTTTATTTTGTGATTTCACTGAAAGCCTCAGATGATTGATAGAGCACCTGAAAGCATAACTGACAGATCACTTGATGGATTTTTAGGAAGTCCCATTAAACAAGGTTTAGAATCACTTATTTGTGGTTCATTGAACATGCTGGATGATTGCACATTTACATTCTTTCTCCCAACCTCCTGTGATGGCAAACAAAATAATATAGTCACGCTTCATTTTACAAAAACCAACAGAGCTCATGCACAGGTAAGTTTCATGCTTTCACACTGAGAAAACATTTCCCCACAAATGCTCTCCTCCTAGGTATACAGTATGAAATGTGACACATATTGTTCCTGTGGCACACATTGATGACTGTTGTCTACCGCATGATATACATCTTGTTGAAATAACATAGACATGCATCATCTCGATGTGCAATGAGCTACTACTCATGCAGCACTCAGTCTATTTTAATGTCACCAGGGCACCACGTGATTGGACTGACATGATGCTTCATGACTGTGCTCTATCAGCCTCCCGTGGTGGGCGGAGTCAATGTCGGTCTCCTCGCATTTCCCCTTTCATGATTCCCAAACAACAACGATACAACGTGCTGCTGACTGCAATATTAATAAAGTCTAACTAGGTCATTTGAGCGATCAGAAAGACTCTGCTTCAGAATGCAGCGAATGCAAACAGCTGAGAGGTACGGAGACATCACTTCTGCATAATGAACACTAATGAAAACACATTCATATCATATTTTCAGTTTGATTTATAATACTGTATAAATCTTAACATGAGAACTCAATGTAATGTGAAGACCCTAAGTCAAGCAATAATAAACAGAAAAAGAGCAACCGAAAAAAAAAGAAATCGTGGCATCACACTGTGCATCTTGTTGACAATAAAGTACACCCTCAGTATTACAGGAAAACAACAACAAAAAAATCTTATTGTCATTACTGTTATATATATACTTGACAAGAAAGACATTTATAATGTTCCTAAATATTTCTATTTTAAATAAATGCTGTCATTTTGAACTTTCTATTAATCAGAGAATCCTGAAAAAATGTATGAAGGTTTCCAGAAAAATATTAAGCATCACAACTGTTTTCAACATTAATAATAATGAGAAATGTTTCCTGAGCACCAAATCAGCATATTATTATATTCAAACAGAAAACACTTATTTTAAATTGTAATAATATTTCACAATATTACGGTTTTAATATAATATAGTAATTTTGGTTGTGGATGAGGAGATACCCCCTGACAATGTAAATTGCTTTGAGTGCCTAGAAAAGCGCTATATAAATGTAATGAATTATTATTATTATTCTGTAAAATGGTTACGGCCTTTTCTTTGCAAATTATAAAAATTTGCTTTATAATTTTTTTTTTTTACATTTCCTTATGATTTTGAAGTGAATGGTGATCCATAAATAATAAAGCATGCCACTTTCTTTCAACCCTTTTTTGTTCCTGAATCACTATTTCCCACCATTTATCATTTTCGCTCTCTATTTGTCCATTACTGTAATCCTGTTTACCGATCTCTTGCTCATCATTTGTCTCTCTCCATCTCATTCTCATTTCTTTGTAATCATACTGCCCCCTCTCTCTTTTTTAAAATCATTATCTCTCTCCACACTGCTTCCACCCTTTATCCCTCCTTCTCCATGATGTCACTCTCTCTGGAAGAGGCGGATTCAGTGAAGGGTAGAGGGGGCGGGGATGAGAGGAGAGAGTTGCTTGGTGACGGTTGCTGAGAAACAGATGTGGGAGGGGTTGCAGCGAGCCAGAGTCAAGAGTGGCGTTGCCTTGGTGACCAAGGTTTCACACTGTCTTACAGGATTTGGCGCAAGATGGGAGGGCTCATGTACCTCTGAGGGGTTATGTAGCATCATATAACCACATACACAATATAAATATACACACAAACACTAGAGTTAATCTTGTTTTAGGGATAAAAGTCAAACAGAATACCAAAACTGGTAACGCCAAATGGGATTTTTTTTATTTCATTTTTATTCTTATTCGAATAGGTAATGAAATGCTGTGAAATTTACTGCAGTTTAAAGGAATAGTTCACCCAAAAATGAAAATTCTGTCATTAATTACTCACTCTCATGTCGTTCCACACCCGTAAGACCTTCGTTCATCTTTGGAATACAAATTAAGATATTTTTGATGAAATCCGAGAGCATTCTGACCTTGCATAGCCAGCAACGCAACTACCAAGTTCAAGTTTAAGGCCCAGAAAGGTAGTAAGGACATCATTAAAATAGTCCATGTGACATCAGTGGTTCAACCGTAATTTTATGTAGCTATGAGAATACTTTTTTACTTCTATATAAAACAAAAATAACCACTTTATTCAACAATTTCTTCTCTTCTGTGTCAGACATCGACGCACATTCACGACAGTACCACGACCACGGTTTAGAACGACATGAGGGTGAGTAATTAATGACAGAATTTTCATTTTTGGGTGAACTATCCCTTTAAGAATCCAAACAATTTCAAACTAAGCCTTATTATTTCAGTTAAGGCTAACCGTATACATTACTACTAAAAAGTTTGGGGTCAGTACGTTTTTTTATTTTTTTGAAAGGAAAAGGAAAAGGAATGCATTTATTTGATCAAAATGGTAAAAACAGTAATATTGTGAAATATTATTACAATTTAAATAACTCTTTTCAATTGTAATATATTTTAAAATGTCATTTATTCCTGTAATGGACAAGCTGAATTTTCAGCATCCATTTCTCCAGTCTTCAGATGTGTCACAAGATCCTTCAGAAATCATTCTAATATGCTGATTTGGTGCTCATGTTGAAAACAGCTGTGCTGCTTAATATTTTTGTAAAAACCACGATAACTTTGTCAAGATTTTTTTATGATTAGAAAGTTTAAAAGAACAGCATTTTTATGAAATAGAAATACTTTGTAACATTATAAAGGTCTTTTGAATGTCACCTTTGATCAGTTTAATACAGTCGTTTTCAAAAATTCCCAAACACAAGTTGTTTTTAAAAACAGCTCACTTGAAGAATGACTCGACAATTTTAACATTATGAGGACACAGGAGATGGAAACATGTTTACATACATGCACAACAGTAAGCTGTCCTATGTAGAAGTTGAAGACTGTGGAGGGAGCTGTCCATTGTTCTGAATACAGCCATCATTACTGAGCGCTTGACCTCATTTATAGTGGTGCACTACTAATTCAGTTAATTTATTCCCTTTAAAACATCTGTGTGAATTAGTGTGTTTTAACGTGAAATTATTTATATCAATGGTTGTTAACTAGATTTGCTTGGAAATTGACGGCCACTGAGTGATAACCCAACACAGTATTACATTTGATTATATATATAAAAAAATTAAAATTTAAATGAAAAAAAAGCCGTTTTAAAATTAACAATTTTAAATTTCAATGTATTAATGGTAAGTAATATAATTATGAAAAACTTTTGAAATAATCTACAGGCTATAGTTTAAATGTAGAAATTAAAGATGGACAAAATTGCATGTTGCTCAAAATATAAATCATTGTTGAAGGTTTACTTTAATGAATCGAAGTAATCCACTTATAGTACTTGATTTTTTTTTTAAAACCTCAGAGTGCAAAATACAAACTTTTTGCAAACGCTTTCCATTGCGTTGCAATTTAGTCTAGTTTTAACCAGTTTCTGATGCTAGAAAGTGTGATACTGGCTCTTTTTGATCAACAAATAAGCTGTTCTTTTAATCATATTATCCCATTATTAATTATGCAGCAATTACTCCCTACATTTTATTAGGGTGTAAAATTAACCTCAAAGCAAGTCAGGATTCCAAATAAGGACACAGAGAAATTGAAGCTTAAAGGGGTCATATGATGCGATTTCAAGTTTTCCTTTCTCTTTGGAGTGTTACAAGCTGATTGTGCATAGATAAGATCCCTGAAGTTGCAAAGACTAAAGTCTCAAAACCAAAGAGATATTCTTTATCAAAGTTAAGCCACGTCCCCCTAAAACGGCTAGTTCTAACACGCCCCACATATCTATCTCACTATGTGGGACATCAAATACACAAAATAATGATCTTTAAAAAAGCATCATATGACTCCTTTAAAGCTTGCGGATCATGTCTAATCAAAATGTTTATTTACACATAAAATAAATAAACACAGAGCAAACAGTCACGTCTGCACGCCATTGTACCACAACGTGATTCAGCTGGTGTCTGTCTGCAGGGTAACGTGACTTATCACATGAACACTAGTACTGTGGTCTCTTCCCAAAATGTAATCTACCAGAAAGTCGTCTATAGCCCTATTTGGACAGGATTAGTCTTCAGTGCATTTGTCTATAGGCCTCACTGTTACTGTGGATCTCTGTGACGTATATCAGTAATTTATACAGAATAAGCATTTTCTGTAGAAGTCACATAAATGGATGTGTCTTCTGCATTATACATTCCATAACTGTCCTTATCACAAAATATAAAACAGCAGCTGTGCTAATTAATTATGCAGGAAACATTGAACATGAGCATTAGATTATCAGTTAAATTTTTTAATCAGTATAACATTTTCACATCATCCTTGGTGCACAATATTTCTTATTATCGGTGTTGAAAACAGTTGTGCTGCTGAATATCTTTGTGGAAAACATTTTATTTTTCAGGATTCTTTGATGAACAGAAAGTCAAAAAGAACAGCATTTACTTAAATATTTATACGTTTGAATGCCCATCAATGGAAAACATGTTCTTCGCAGCCAGATGTTGTAGGTATAGCATCTGCCAGCAGGGACTAACCAGGCAATGCTGCTAACCAGCCAAACCTTGACCTCTCGGTTAATCCACACTATCATCTATAATTTAATGATTTCCTCTGTCACTGTATTTACTGTCACTACTAGTGCTTTTTTCTACAGAGCAAACGAGCAGGACACCATGAACTCAAAACACCTGAGGGGGAAACATCCTTATATGAACATACAACCATCAGAGAGACTGTGTCCCCTTTTACAGCCGAACATTTCCATTCCCTTAATTTCTCTTGGATTATTGTTTTAACCAATCATGCAATTCCTCCTGCTTCGTCTTTGGTTATAGGTTATATGTGACCTTGACTTGGACCCAAAATACACAGTACATACACTCACACTTTTATATCCACAGACAACACTCACACTTAAATATTCTCATGCAAAACACACAAATAATCAGCATTTAATACAGTAATATAATATAAACCAGCAGTGAAGGCACTGTCCAACAGAGACGCCCTAATCTCCAGCCGCGTGCAGAAAGGAGTCACCGTCGCCCTTTGATGTGCGCTTGCACTAATCTGCGTTTAGCTCCCTTTCATGATCACCACAAGCTGACACTTGCTGTCTACCAAACAAGATTAATCCGACACTGTCATCCCCACTGAAACATATTAGCAAATTAACAATTTCTTACATTCCTCACAGTTTGAAGTCGCACGCCACAGCAGAATGACCGCAAACAGTCATCGCTCATCATTAGAGTAAATGAAGACGAGTGCCTCGAGAAACCTGGACAGCCGTCACTCAGCTTGGGATTGTTGACTCACTTCTCAGTACAGACACTTAGATTATAAAAGAATATCCAGTTTTCAGATTGCTTAAAAAGCGCTAAACTGATTCAAGCTCATAAAATAAAAAAAATAAAAAACATACAGGAGATAAAACATCTCATAATACTTGAAATATACACAAAATGATTATTGTTGGTCAACTAGCATTCTGCTGTCAAATACATTTGTGTAATGACCACAAAATAAATTTCCTAGCTTAAAATTAAAATTAAATTATTGCACATGAAAACAACTGTAATTCTCTCTTTTCTAGCACTGTGGCGCACCATAAACATACAAAACATACATAGCCTATATGATAATCATTTACCACAATATATATGAAACACCATGAAATTACCATTTGACACAATCACTGTAGCAGCGTACGGTAACAGAACTTTTTTGTAAGGGTTTGCTTTTCCTAAGAGAGTCAGGAGGCATTAAGAGGGACGCTCAGCAGAACACAGCTCTAAATTACCCATCAGCCTTGTACTTGCCGACTGAGGATACCAGAAGCGCTCCTACCAGACACAGCTAATCTTCTGTCACTACATGAGACCCATGCGTGCACACACACCCCATAAATCTGACGATTCTGGCTGAATTCATCTTTAACCTTAAACAACCTGCCCTCTTCAGCTTATAAATCTACTCAACTTTCTCTTTTTCTCTAACACACACACTCGAAAATGTGTGTGTGCAGCCAGCTGCTTTTCTTTATATTATTAATTTAAAACATGACCTCTCACTCTTCTCCTTTCTCTCTCTCTCTCACACCCTTCCCCCTCCTCTCCTAAAATGGTTTTGACAGATTTTTTCTCCCTCTGGATCTTTGAGCCTGTCACTGCATTTCTAGATGTGTCAATTCATCATTCTTTCCATCCATCTCCCTCCTCCATGCTCCTCTTGTCTCCGACAACACAGCTGGTACGAATCCCACTACTATTAAACTATTACCGACCACTTCTAATCTCTGAGCTCTATGAGACAAACATACTGTAGACACAACAATCATAACAATCAATTACATATAAAATCAGATTAATTACATGATATACCTATAAATGTATCTAATATATCACAATTAATCCCATTTATCAATATTTGCTGGAAAAACTAGATGCTTATTTCAGTTTTTGACATGCAGCACAACTTATCTATGCCAGTTTCAAAACATTAGACCAATAAGGAAAAGTTGGGGTGGGGTAAGCAAATGTGTATCATTAGTCAGCAATAAGAGGAAGTTCTTCTAGCAGCTGTGTCTGGATACTTTGAACTTTTTAGTTTTTTGTCCATTCCAAAACAGGGTGTTTCAATTCTGCGGTTCATCTTTTCATTATTTCCATTTTTGTTGGTGCACATTTCATTAAAAGCACATTCTGTGCTACATCCCCCCGCCGACAATATTAAAATTCTGGTAGATACCAATATATTAAAAATATAACAATGATAATATCTAATAATGATCCCTAAATAAAAATAATAGACTAAAATAATGCAAAGAAATTATAGTAAATTAAAAAAATTTAAATGATATAAAATAATGCTGAATAAATTTCGTAAAAATGCACTAAAATCATATTACATGATATAAAATAAATTTGAAAAACATTTAAATAATATAAAACTACTACTACAGATAAATTTAGACATCACAACATTAAAATGTACAGTTGGAAAATGATGAGATCTGCTAAATATTACATTTACCAGTGTTATTTCATTATCGGTTCTTAAAGTTAATCTTTAATTGAGAATCCAACATTGACTGACATCAATAAATGAAAATCTCTCTAATATTGGCTGATAACTATACAGTATAGACAAACTGTGCATCGTATTTTTACTATTCCTGAGTGCTGTGTCTCATGTTTTTGTTGTGAACGCCCCTTAGAATTATAATACATTGCTTCATTTATTTTCATATTGTCATGCTCCGATGGCAGGAAAATTACTTACAAAATTTAAATTCGGATCCAGGGGCATTATTAATCGTGTTAATTTTCAATCAGTTTTTATTCATTTTAACTGTATAATGAATCACACAAAATGAAAACTGATAAACCAACATTACAGCAGTGCTGAAGCTGCACTTCCTCTCTCACACACACAGATGTTCACTTCCTTCTGCCTTTTGTTCTCCCCAAAAAACAAAGACATCAGTTTTAGGCAAAATGTAAAAAAAAAGAAAAGAAATCTATTTATTTTCTGAAACAAAGACTTAACAACTAACAGGCCACATAAGCAGTTGCCTAAAGGCAGGCCAAACTGGTAAATTATTGAGTTCTGTCTCAATCAGGCATAAGACACTTCGCTCCATCCCCACTGGCTCCTTGAGTTTATTTTTAAAGCAACATTTACATGAAAGAAGCCAGAACAAATGCTTTCCAATCTCACACGATACAACAATTATGATGAAAATGAATAAATGAGCAATACGTTGTACTTCTGTGGGCCTTCACATCTAACTGTAATCACCACTAGGCTACATACTATTCTAGAGAGTCAGCTGTCTGCTTGTCCTACACATCAAGAAACGGCACTATTTACTAAATGACTATAGGAAGTAATAGTTAAGGTGATGCATCAAATGCAATGAAAAGCATAAACCAGATTAGCTGAATGTGAATTTGAAAATGGCATGGGTAAAAAGGCCCACAGTCAACATATTTCCCATTCAGGGTGAGCGGATGGCACATCTGTTATCGCAAGACTGTGAAACGCGGCCGCTTAGTTAAGTGTCAGTGCTAATGCCACAGACAAATGTGCTATGATGCAGAGAGTCAAAGAGTGAAAGGATGGAGGAGTGAACAAACGAACGAGAGCTTACCGCCACGCAGCCACAGAGAAGTCCCATTCAGGCTGAAGGAAGCGAAGGAAAAATAACCCCTTTTCTAGTCTATCCTGTCTCTCTCACACCCACCACTCCTCCTTCTTTCTCTCATTCCCTCTCGCTCTATCTTTCTCTCTCTCTCTCTCTCTCTCTCTCTCTCTCTCTC
>NW_015505195.1:4928709-4980252 GCF_001515645.1 Sinocyclocheilus grahami
ATTGCTTCATTTATTTTCATATTGTCATGCTCCGATGGCAGGAAAATTACTTACAAAATTTAAATTCGGATCCAGGGGCATTATTAATCGTGTTAATTTTCAATCAGTTTTTATTCATTTTAACTGTATAATGAATCACACAAAATGAAAACTGATAAACCAACATTACAGCAGTGCTGAAGCTGCACTTCCTCTCTCACACACACAGATGTTCACTTCCTTCTGCCTTTTGTTCTCCCCAAAAAACAAAGACATCAGTTTTAGGCAAAATGTAAAAAAAAAGAAAAGAAATCTATTTATTTTCTGAAACAAAGACTTAACAACTAACAGGCCACATAAGCAGTTGCCTAAAGGCAGGCCAAACTGGTAAATTATTGAGTTCTGTCTCAATCAGGCATAAGACACTTCGCTCCATCCCCACTGGCTCCTTGAGTTTATTTTTAAAGCAACATTTACATGAAAGAAGCCAGAACAAATGCTTTCCAATCTCACACGATACAACAATTATGATGAAAATGAATAAATGAGCAATACGTTGTACTTCTGTGGGCCTTCACATCTAACTGTAATCACCACTAGGCTACATACTATTCTAGAGAGTCAGCTGTCTGCTTGTCCTACACATCAAGAAACGGCACTATTTACTAAATGACTATAGGAAGTAATAGTTAAGGTGATGCATCAAATGCAATGAAAAGCATAAACCAGATTAGCTGAATGTGAATTTGAAAATGTCATGGGTAAAAAGGCCCGCAGTCAACATATTTCCCGTTCAGGGTGAGCGGACGGCACATCTGTTATCGCAAGACTGTGAAACGCGGCCGCTTAGTTAAGTGTCAGTGCTAATGCCACAGACAAATGTGCTATGATGCAGAGAGTCAAAGAGTGAAAGGATGGAGGAGTGAACAAACGAACGAGAGCTTACCGCCACGCAGCCACAGAGAAGTCCCATTCAGGCTGAAGGAAGCGAAGGAAAAATAACCCCTTTTCTAGTCTATCCTGTCTCTCTCACACCCACCACTCCTCCTTCTTTCTCTCATTCCCTCTCTCTCTCTCTCTCTCTCTCTCTCTCTCTCTCTCTCTCTCTCGCTCTCTCGCTCTCTCGCTCTCTTGCTCTCTGAGGAGCAGAAAGGCTGCATTTTTGACAGGTCTCTTCCACGTGTGTACTTCACTCATGAGTGCACATGCACACACACTCACACACAAACATGTGTGAATAGGCTTTTTGCAGTGCGGGTTAATGGAGAAATGCAGTCGGATCAAGTATAGCGCTTCATTGAAATATTTATTTGTCATATTAAATGTGCGATTTGATGTATTAAAAGACTTTTGGAGTCAGTTTCTAGGAACTCGGTTTGGCTCTTGCTGCCATTTTCAGTTTTGGTAGCTTGTGTGTTTGCTGTCTGCCTGACAAATGCAGCAGATTGCAACACCTTTAGCTCAGATATGAACAGCATGTGTGTAAGATTTAATGTGATGACGATTCGGTGGTGATGAGATGAACCCAATGGAAACTAAGCTGAGAATGAATGATTCTCAGGGGCTGAGAAGCGAAGTGATGCTATGAAGAGCTCTTACACTAAATAATTACTTACTTCTACTAGCTGTCAACATATCACATACACACACATATATATAAACAAAGCAGCATTCGAAGAATAATTAAGCCAAAAATTACAATTCTCTATTCTGAACCCTTATGGTGTTATTACTTCCATGGAACACAAAAAAGAAAAATTCGGTACTGTCTTGTGTGCTTTTTCACTGAAAGCAAATGAGAATGTACATTGCTGGGTATCAAAATGACAAAAATAAATAAATACATAAATTACTAAAACACCATAAATGTCATTATGGCTTGTTCAGTCTTCAGAAGCCGGAAGACTAAAGTTTTGTGTGAGAAACAGACTGAAATTTAAGTCATTCTTGTGGTCACATGACGCGCAAGATGCCATCACTGATGTCAAAACTGGTGCAAAGTGTCTTAACGCTGCATATTTACATCTAAAATATACACAACCGAGTAATGAGATTTAAGCATTACATTGGAGGGAAAGATTATCCAACAATAAAATGTGTATATTTTTATATTGTATTATATTACTTATTACATAAATGTATTTATTTGATTTTATTTATATAGCATCTTTCCAAAGCTCATGGCAGGGTTGTTGCTGTTAATAAAAACTAAAGCTATTAAATATCATTTTTCACACATTGCACATAACAAAATTATTAAAACAAATTAAAATAAAAGCTAATTCAAAATATTAATAAATGCTACAATAGTATATAAATAATACTAAGAGGGACACTTTACAATTAATATTAATATTAACTCCCCCCAAAAAATAATCTGGCAATACAATTCCATAAAACAAAGAAAGTCTCAGAAAAAAGAAAAACAAAAATCCAAAAATATGCTTGATCGCTTAACCATATAATGCTGATTTGAAAAAGAATCCCTTAAAAACAACACTTCCAGGGCCCTACCTTTAAACACTGATCTGTGACCATTTGGGCCGTTTTGCTTGTACAGGTTAGTGCTGCTTTTAGATGAAACAATGTCTACCAGAGCTCATCTGTTTCCCTGTGGCTATAAAGGGCACTTGAATGATAATCCTTAGGAGATGCAGTCATTTATTGAGAGAATGGGAGCTATTCATGATCATTCCACATACAATTAATAAACAAACAGGCAGATGGCACCAACAAATGAGACAAGAGTAAAGCTAGCTCTGGGTTCTGATGCAGCAGCTCCAGAGGCAGGCAGGGAATGAAACTGCCTTAAGAGCAGCAGGGTGGTGTGGGTTCATTTGTTTAATGTTACTCATTTAGAGCTTAGAGAACTGGACCCTCCTCTCTCTAGTTTGTATACAGGTCATAACCACCACAGCAGGGTTGTGTACCATTCATAATTTAAATGAGAACCTTTTAAATTCTGCTTAAGTTCATTAGAACTAAAACAGGATACAGAATTGCCATTTGAAATTGAATGTAAAGAAGTAGAATTCAAATAAACTGAAATTCAAAGAAATTCGTATAACCAATTTTTTAAATAGAAAATCTAAATGTGAAAGCTTTGAATGTTGGCTTGCATGAAGTGGAGTTTTTGGAAAAATGTTTAGAAACGACAGTGATAGACTTACTAAATAGAAGGTGGAACTTTTTGGACTTTGGACTTTGAAAACGTCGCTGGTGAAGTTAGGCACGGTTTTTCTGAGCACATACCTGCAGAGCGAGGGACCTACTAACCGCATACAGAACAGGGGCCAAAAGTCTGGACCGATGCACTACAGAAAAAACATCACTTGTTTTCGCTTTCCTCTTCTCCAGAGAATTCACGCAGCACCTCCAATACTTGACTACCAATATGGTTCCTTGATATTCCACACCACAAAGCCCAGACTACCAAGTCCTTCTGCTGTGAGCTTGACACCCAACCGTCGAGACTGCAGCGCATCCATTTAAATCTGCTTCTGCTTGTCCTATCTGTCACGGGCCAACTCTGTGTGCTGGTGATATGAGAGATCAGATCCCAGCGGCAAGTGTGACAGCAGTTAACACGCAGATATCATTTGTGTCTATGCTAGTAGAGATTCCAGCCCTTTCCAGCATTGGCTTGGATGTAAGTTACCTCACAGGATTTAGATTTGATGACTGTGCAAAAGCAAATCCAGAGGGAGACAACTTTGTTAACGGTTCCTAGCTGAGATACTGATTGATAAATATCAGTAAATGATAGATAAATACACTTAGGATTAATACGTTCAAGAAATAATATTCTAGAGAATTTTACTGCACCATGTGCTCAAGAGGCTTGTTAAACACATTTGCCCAGGGTGCAGTTTTTTTTAATTATTATTTTGCATACTAATATATTCAAATATGAATGCTAGAACTAATAAATAACTGATGCTTTCTGAAATAGATTCTTTGATGAAACCCTTTTAACCTCTGTTGAGGAAATGTTCTGGTCATGTTGGGTTCCATCCATGGTGCTGTTCAGGGTTTCGTTCATTGATTTTCCCCATTCCTTTCATTTTCTATTGCCCCGAGGTGGTATTTTCCAGTTCTCACCCTTCCCCCCTCCAGCTCTGACACTTCCTTCTTCTCTCCCACTAAGACTTTAATCAAATTATCCCGACCCATCCTTTCACCCAGCTGAGGTGACACTTACAAACTGAAGCACATCCACACAGTACAATCAATCAGACAAACTCTTGAAAACAGAATACAGTTAGTTCAAACACGAAACACAAATTTTGCACCTGTTTTCCCCAAAAAAGTGAGCACATTCATAATTTGTCTGGGATCCCAACTGTATCTAAGATTTTTACTTAATGATGTTGCACTTTTGTTATGTGTCATTTAAAAATGTCACGCAGTGCCAGTTCAACCCGGGAATCAGCTTGATGTTTGAAAACATGTGGGAGGTGCCACAACAGAGGTATATACAAGTGTTGCAATCTGAAGGCGTCCGTTATTGGAGCACGGCCTGCAGGCAGTCTGTTGCAGTTATTACTTATGCACTTTCAATGCCAGAAGATGCCATTGGGAGGGAGGATAAAAAAACTCTTAACAACAGTATTTGTTAAGAATTTCGTATTATTATAAAATATTAAAGGAACAGTCCCCCACCCCCAAAACGAAAATTTGCTTAAAGTTTACTCTCCCTCAGACCATCCAAGATGTAGATGAGTTGGTTTCTTCTTCAGACCAGATTTGGAGAAATTTAGCATTACATCACTTGCTCACCAATGGATCTGCTGCAGTGAATGGGTGCCGTCAGAATGACCATTCAAACAGCTGATAAACACATCACAGTAATCCACAAGTAATCCATATAACTCCAGTCCATCAATTCAAGTATTGTGAAGCGAAAGCTGCATGCTTGTGAGAAACAAACCCATCATTAACTGCGTTATCTGTTTTTTTTTTTTTCTTGATTCAGACAAGAAACCTTTTTCACTGGATAAACCAACATTGATAGAGGACGCGCATTTTAGCTAAGTATTTTATTACTTCACTAGACATTAATTGATGGACTGGAGTTATGTGGATTACTTGTAGATTATTGTGATGCTTTTATCAGCTGTTTGGACTCTTATTCTGACGGCACCCATTCACTGCAGAGGATCCATTGGTGAGCAAGTGATGTATGTGAAGTAATGCTAAATTTTGACAAAGAAACAAACTCATATACATCTTGGATGGGATACATAGGGTGGGTATATCTTCAGCAAGACAAAGCAATTATTATTATTACTGTAAACTTAAAATAAAGAAATGATGTAACAAGAACATTTTAAGATAATTCAGGAGATTCTTAAAACAATTGCATAAGATAAAACACTAGAAAATGCAATTGTTTCTCTTTTTTTTATTATATAAACAATTTATACTGGAGAAGTAAAAAAAAAACTACATAACCACATTTAATCTGGATCATAACAGCATTTATTCAGTTGTTTTCATCATCATTATCATCACCACCACATCACCATCATCAGTAACATTCTTATAATATTCAGTAATATGTCAGTTTTATATCATATCTATTATCATTCATGAAATATACAGATGTTCCACCTCCTTTGGAAAGGAGTAGAAATTATGTTTCAGTATTTACAGCATGTAAAAGAGAGAGAGAGACGGAAAGAGAGAGAGAATAAAAATAGTAAAGAAGGGTTCTTTCATGTGTGACTCATCGCATTTATTCCCACTGTGAGCGCTAAATACAGGAACACGCTGACTGAACACATCAGGCAAAAGTTTCCACCACTCATCTCCATGTTAGCAGTAAAGTTGTGTCGTTTTCCAGCCGCTGTATGTGAATCACAGCATGGTTTAAGGGGAGGTACTACAGGCATACACAATGCATTCAGTTGGATGCAATACGTAATTTTTTCGATGTTCTGAATATTTTATTTTGCTGCTGTAATATTTATGATGATTTTCAGAAAGTATTTTATGAAGCATTTGTCTATTAGCAGCATATTTATTTAGATGCATGAAGTCTGCTTTTTAAAAAATATATATTTATTAAATATTGTAAATTAATTGATTAAAAAAAAAGAAAAAAAAGAAAAGAATGAACTCTACATTTTATCTCTTCTACTTAAATCTGCAAATTTGCACCAGGGAGTCAAGGTTTGGTACATTAGTACTCCTTGATTTTGCATATTAAAAAAAGATGATGCTTTATTTGCATATTTTACAACTTCATATGTCAAAAGTTTTATTTTTATTAAAGTCAGCTGTAGTACGTCCCTGAATCAAAATGTTCCACCACAAAATGTTCACCCTCTCTGTGAGTGACAGCACATTGCTGTTGCAATGACTGGTTAACTAGTGAATTATGAGCCTTTGCCTTCAAACTCCATTCTTTCTGTATTTAATGGCTCAGAAAAAGACATCCAAAAAGCTGGTACAACATAAACTGAAAACAATAAAGCCTCCACAATAATGATAATTAAAAAAACATTATCATTCACAACTATGAAAGAGTTTAAAAAGAGCAATGACTTTTTGGAACATGCATTAGAGCTCGAGAAACTCACTGACTGGATTTTCTTGTTTTCAGTTTATGCAATTGAGTCTCTGAGCAAGTGGCAACAATGTCATTGTCATCATCCGGTCACAAATATGGGGGCATTTCATGGTAATACATTTGGCTAATGTGTTTTCTTGTATTTCTCAGTCCTGTTGCAATTCTTCCCATGAAAGGTATTTGGTTCATGCAATGATTCCTATCACCTTTTTTTACATTCATTTTTCATCTGACCTCAACATTCCTTTTCAGTTGATATTATAACTGATCAGGCAAGGAATACTAATCTTATTAAAATGATAAATGCTAAAGTAAGAATCAGTTTTTCCAAAGCAATTCATTAAGTACGTTGTGCGTATGACCATTCAGGATATTGTCAGTTCAATTACATATTACAAACAAAACACTACAGTATTAGAATAACTCATCCAAAACGATCTTGGACACTGACCAATGAGGTGAGACCGTTTTTGAACTGTGACAGCATGTCAAACTCTGGACATTTAGCTACTGGAACCACCACACCAGAGTGATGTAATCTACAATAGTGCCAAACGTTTTGTTTACGTTGTATCTTATATACCTGAGGTACAGTAAGAAGTTCACTATAATAATAATAATAATATCTCACTACTATACCTGGATAATTCAGTGCCATTTTGGAGGATTCATTCACTGAAGAAGGCCAGAGATTGAAAAACTTGAGTAGCCTTTGGAGCACCGCTTAAACCCTGTTGTTGTTACTAACCTACACCGCTAGGCTAACATGCCACCCAGGTCTTTTTCTCCTTCAACATGGTCCAAAGTGTCCTGCACTGCATTACGTGTCAAACATTGACATTTACATGTATGTACAGAGTCACAAACTTTAGATTGAGTTTGTAGAAGTGGGATGACGCAAACCGGTTCGGCTTTGGATTGGTAAGGTGATAAGCAAATGCCAGTAATCAACAGTACAAAAAGACACGAAATGTCAAGAAAGCAAATCAAAATGAACTGACAAATGGTGGTCAGTGAAGCTTCATATTCAAATATGGCTTTACAGAGGCTTGCTGTCATGCTGGTCCTGATACATATACATAAAAGTATTGTAAATCCTTAATTTTGTTGGGTTACTTTGACAGTTGAGCCAACAGACAAGCATCTTTTTTCTCTCGGTGGGGAAACAGATGATGATACTGAGGGGGGAGAAAGAAAAAAAAACACATAACCTTTCTTTTGACACTAAATGTGGGAACAGACACATCACAGACTGTCCTAAAGTTACACAGGTGTTTGGCAGACAAGATACAGAGGCCAGAGGAAGAAAGACAAAAACAGAAAACAAAAAGAAGCTGAGATTGCGACAATGAGAGAACCAGGTGAAAGACAGAGGTGGAGAAAAGGGGACCATCGTTTCTTTTTTTTTCCATCGCTTGGTTCATCTCTTCGGATTGATCTTCCACTTCAGATCTTCTCCATTATGTCCCCTTATTACTACTGTACAGCAATGGTTTTCATTCTCTTTCGCTTGTTTCAGTCACCTACAGGATATTTGTCCATTTCCGAGAGGTGGTAGGATGCAGATGACATGCTAGTGCAAAGGATATTTTTGTATCGTTTCATCGGTTTTAGTTAAATTAAGATCCGCTGCATTTAGGCTGCAGATTCAGATGCACTTGGTTCAAGTTTAGCATCCAGGTGATTGACAAGATTGACAAGTTCACCCCATACAGTCTTTTTGGAGTGGGCAGCGCAAAACTGGGGGATGTTGTCAGGGGTTGGGCCAACAAGTCTGCTGGTTACCTAGAGGAAGGGCTACTGCACTCAGAGGCGGGGCAACAGAACTGATGGGCGATGTCATCGTCCTCATCCTCTCTAGGGTGCAGCAGAAGCGGTTAGGGAGAGGAAAGAGTAAAAAAAATTTCAGATGAAGAGAAGTGTGTTAGAACAATAAAGAGAAGAAATACGAACAAATGGAGATATGGATGAGTTGCTATATATTGTTGTATATAAATCCAGTAACATTCATAATTTGTTGTGATTCAAATTTGGAGTAATTTGCTTGTAAATTAGAATGAGGGTGCTGGAATGAGTTGAGAGTCGAAAATTGGCGGGTTGTAATGGCACTAAATGAATTAGAATACCGGAGGAAACTGAGCTCATGAATATTAATTAGTTTGCACTGACATTTCTAGGTAATTTTCCTAGGCTGTCAAGTCACGTTCATGAATTAATATTCATGAGTCTAGTCTTCGCTAATAGTAAATAAGCCAGCATTTTTGCACTACTGCCCAGATAGCACAAGTATGTCTGCAAGACGTCTGCTGTGTACAAACATCTGACCGATATCTTTCGGTTGTCAGTTTTACATACACATACATAAATCATAAACATCTTAAAGACATCTTCTTAATGTCTATTTGACATCTGATAGGAAACGTCCTAAATACGCACTGCAGAAGAGCAAACACTCTAAAAAAAATACGTCTAGCAGATGTAAATGCAGACGTCAAATAGACGTCTCCGTGATGTATGTGTGCTATCAGGGTGGTTCCATTGTCCCAAGTCAATGAGTACATTTACATGTACAACAATATCCCAATATTAACACGATTAAGACAATAGTGTGATTAAGTATCTACCATGTAAACAGAGATTTTTGATTACCTTAATCCGGCTAAAGTCATACTCGAAGTAAACAAATCGAATTAAGACATGTGGAGTATTCCTATTTTAGTCGCATTATTGAAGTGCAGAACAGACATGTACACACCTTAAATCACACTATTACCATCATGTAGGACTTTTCGCCGCATTTTGTGGCAGGATACACACACAGCAGTGGTCAACCATTTGACGGCAAACAAAATAGCACGGCTTCAAGCAAGGCGGCACATTTTTATCCGTCATCGTCCGTTTGCATGTATAGCATGATGTACTGTAAGTAATTGCACTTAAAGCTTTCATAAAATTAAAAATGAAACACCCAAAACTGTATGGTACCGAAGACGAACTGTATGCCGATACGTGAAATTCTGGAGGGAACGTCGGATGGCGTCACGTGCGAATGTATTGACGTGTGCCATTAATCGATCTCTGTACTATAACATGTAAAACGGGAACATGAAAGGAATATTCTAAAAGCAACTCACCGACTACGTTTACTTGGACATCAGTAATCTAATTCTTTACCTTCTAAATAAGCCAATATTATGATTATGGTGTTTACATGAGTTGCTTTAGAATATTCCTTTCATGTTCCCGTTTTACATGTTATAGTACATGGTTCGATTAATGGCACACGTCATTACGTCCCCACGTGACGCCATCCGACGTCCCCTCCGAAATTTCACGTATAAACCGTTTGACTTCGTGATGATGCCATGTACAGTTTTGGGTGTTTCATTTTTAATTTTATGAAAGCTTCAAGTGCTTAATTATTTGTACAGGCATACAGACGATGGCGGTGTTGAAGCGCTTTTATTTGCCATCAAACGGTTGACCACTGATGTGTGTGTATCCTGCCACAAAATGTGGCGAAAAGTCCTACATTATTAGGCATTATAGTGCATTATCTTCTTTACAATTCTTTTGTTAGAATTATTTTTCTCCACAAACAGGAGACAACCTCTGCCTCCGAAAATCACTTAAATATCATAATATCCACTAACTAAGTTTGACTGAGGCTAAAAGTCAGTTCCAGCACGTCTGATTCAGGAATTGTCTTTAGTTTGCACTTTGCAGGGATTCAAACCCCAGCCCTGTGTTTCTCAATCTTTACCAGCAGAGGACAGAATTGTAGCACAAGCTGAATTCATCCACCACAGTTCTGCCAATAAAAACCCTGGCAACTAAAGTAGCACCGGTTTAACTAAAATATCATCTCTTATGTACATATATAAATACTTCAGTGAAAGAATTCAGTGAAAATTTAAATATTGCCATTCCAGTTCAAATAGTTTTTAGGCATCACAATAGGCTACTCCACAACATCTTATCTCTCCATAATCTAAATTAAAGATTAAATTATCAAGTGAACTAAAGCAATGTGCACAAATACATGCAACACGAAATCATGGGAGAAATTACTGATTTGATGAGGAGAGAAATATGACAAGAGTGTGAATCACGCAGTGACAGAGTGTGAAGGGAATTAGGTGTGTGTGTACATGTTTTTCTACCCTGGTGGGGACTTATACCTGAATACACACTGACTCATGGGGACTTGTGTCACCGTGGGGAAACAAGCTCATAAATAAATAAATCATACAGAATGAGTTTGAGAAAGTAAAAATGCATAAAGTTTTCTGTGAGGGGTAGGTTTAGGTGTAGGGTGATAGAATATACGGTTTGTACAGTATAAAAACCATTTATGCCTATGGAGAGTCCCCACAAGGATAGTAAACCAGACAGGTGTATGCGCGTGTGTGTGTGTGTGTGTATAGGCAGGAGGGGTTCTGCATGCGTTTCTGTCTCCACCTCTGTGTGATTCATGAAGGGGGTGGAACTACATTTGAACGGGTGTGAGGGGATGAGTGTATATTGCGGTGTGTGTGTGGAGGATTATGCGTGAGGATGTGTCATTTGTGACTGGTGTGTGGATATAATTTGGACCAAGGAGACTGAATAAACGTCTTATTCAGAGATGTGTGTGTGGAGGGACACGAATGCAAATTTAAAGGGGAAACGTGTAATTTCTGTGCTGTTAGTGGCACAAAATTGCATTTGTGTAAGTGGGCCGGCATGAGTTTGAAGGCGGGACAAACAAAAGAGTATCATTCTTTTTGCAATTCCTTTTAGTGGCACAGAAATTACACACTTCACCTTTAAGAAAATGAAATCAAATTGTCACAAAGCTCATATGAATACATTGCTCTTTAGTTTTAATTAATTATTTGGTTATTAAAAAGAGTAAACTGACTGAAATTGATGTGGCCCACTGGAGTTCAGACCTCGCTAGGCTACTTGCAAGGTCACTTCATCTCCAAAAAGCCATAATTCACTTGCTGTTGGAGGCATATAGGAGTGTTCATTTTTGACGACGGAATTATGGGTAGTCAGTGTAGAGAGGACAGCTTTCCCGTTACTTTCTGGAGAGGTTGGAGATGAGAGGTGAGTGGTTGAACGTGGGTGATGGGAGACACTGAGGTGGTGGAGGATCAGGTGAGCGGGTTATCGAAAGGGGAAGTGTGGGCTCGGGCCCTTACCTTGCCTGCTCCGGGTGCCGGGCAGGGGGGAGGGCGCAGGGCGGCTTGGGCAGAAGGAGCCGCGCGGGGCAGCAGTACTGGTGGTGGGTGGAGGGGCTGTTTGCGGTCAGACTGGTGTGGACAGAGGTAGAAGCTGGAGTAGCAGTAGAGGAGGTGGAAGAATTGGTACGAGTAGAAGTACTACTACAGGTGGAATAGGGTGGTGACCTGACAGAGAGAAAGAAAGAGGAAGAGGGGGAAGAGAGAGAGAGAGAGAGAGAGAGAGAGAGAGAGAGGGGAAGATAGAGATAGGCACAGGAAGAATGAGAGAGAGCGAGAGAAAGAGAGAAAAAATAAAGTCAAGAAAGAAACAAAAGATAACAGACAACAAAGACAGCCACATGCATACATTACAAACACTTTAGCAGCAGAAGTACAGGCATGGTTAGGCAGCGTTATGAAGCGTTATGCAGACTCCTATCAAGCTGTGGAGAGTTATGTGCAGTCAGGCAGAGTATTTAATGAAGATTTAGATGGTTTATGCAGTTGTCAAATTACCTGTATGGAGGAGTATTACAGCGTACAGACCAGGGCTGTCTCTCATTCCGCTTCCTTGTTCCCTATGCTGTGAATCAGTATATTAAGATCACAAATTCGGGTGCTAGCAAGGGTCCACTAAACACTGGGACAGCGATGACACAATCCCCTTGTGTAGTCACGCACTATTTGGATTTATTAACCAGATTGCAAAATGGCATTGTGCATCTTCGCTACAGCTGTTGTCCGATACCGATATGGTGGCCGATATATCGTGCATCCCTAGTTGTGCCATTATGAAATATTCTCAAAAATTAGCATTGTTTTAAGCAAAACATACTTAAACGGCATCCAGATTTAACAAATATAAACATAATAAGTATAACAAAAAGATTACAAAAATAATTGGGGTATTTTTTGTTCTGACCACTATAAATCTTCTGATACGGTTCTAGATGAAATATAATTACAAACAAAATCTCTTTTAAAAGACAAAATAATAATAAATGGACTTCATAGTGAACTATTGAGCGGACTGCGACACATCCGAGGTGATGGGCAGACTTGATCCCCACAACACTGCAACTTAACCAAGAATTGTACAAGCTACACTCGACAAAACCAATCCACTGAAGACTTATTTTATCTGGTGTTATCAGCTTATATACTTTATCATTCAAAGAGTCAGTTCTAATTGGTCCTATAATATGGATGAAAACGTGATTAAAAAGGAAAGTAAAGGAATCATGTTAAAGGATTCATTTCAGAGAAATTAGACTTGCAGCTTTCTGAAATCTCTTAACTAAAAAAAACAAGACTTCTTGGATTTTCTAAACAGAGTTAAAAAGTGAAAACAAAATTGTTTATTTATTCCATAATGCAGTGATGTCATGCCAAAAGTAACAAACGGAATAAAATTGTGTTCAAATGACTCATCTGTAGTACACAGACAGGTTTGTCAGCAAATCTCATGCTTTAATAATAATGAGTCACAATACAATAATGATCCTGCAGGTTTATTTGGTGAAAATGTGTGTGACCGACCTCTACTGGCCAATCAGAGGGGTTCATTCTCATTTAAAAATTTAAGACATTCACAATGCAATTAACTTTCATAATGTGATGCATTTCCAAGCCAAACAGAGCATAATTGGGAAATAATGTAGGGCAGGACTACAGTATGATCATTCCATACAGACATGGGTGGCTTAATATTATTAGTTAACAATTTTTACCCTGCCCAGGGAAATTTGGTTAGATTAGCAGAGCAAAAAATAAATAAAAATTAGGCAGAGAAAGATTTTTTTTTTTTGCACTGATGAATTGTGCCCAATAAGACCAGAGACATTTACTAAGAACTGTAAATGCACTGAATTGATTTAATGTTGCATGTAACATCAGCTAATTTGTGAGCAACCAATGAGAATACGTCATCACTTATGTGCCAAATTAATAATTTCTTGCAGAAAATGTGAGAACTGCAAGAATAATTACACTATAACATTTCTGGTATTTTTTAATCGATTGAAAGTTAATTTTGTCTTCAGTCTTGATGGACAGTAGCGAGTCTGTCATGCTAACATTAAACATCAAGAAAAAAAAAAATACAAGAGGCACTTCAGCACTACCCAAAGCTCAAGCAGACACCGTGACACTGACACAGAGACGAGAAAACAAAGAGGGAATAAATGGACTGACATGAATAAAAGAAATGAGGGAAGGGTGAAGGAAGGAAGAAAGGAAGGAAGGAAGGAAGGAAGGAGAGAGATGGATAGATATTGTGGCCTGAAAGAGAAGGATGTAGAAGTGTGTATGCAGGTGGCATGAGTCCTTAGTATGCACTGGGGTGAAATGGCCAGGGATGAATCTGTGGGTGTGAACGGTGACCTCTGAGAGACCTTTACACTACAGTATGTGCAACAACACTTTTTAAAGGTGCCAAAAGGTAAAGCTGAAGCATCTAATTTTCCAAACGGCAAAGCAAAAATATTGATAGTTTTCAAACAGGTCTCCCGAACACTCCCATTGCTCACCCAAACAGACAGCCTCAAACTCACTCCATTGCCTGAGACTGTTGCTACGTGGAGTTGGTCGGGTTCACAAACAAAATGCTAGAGAGACAAATAACTTAAGGGAAAATCCACTGACAAATTTCACAATAAATGGGATAAGAGTATTTTAACATTAAAAAAAAAAATTACACTTCAGCTTAAGTGATTTTGAGGGGCAGAATGAATGAAATGTAACATGGGAATCCATTGCCTGAATTAATTTCCTAATAATTACTTTACATTATTTTCTCCATTTAAATTTAACTGTGGTCAGATATTTTATCCGTTTTCTCAGATGGCATTTGAAGTAAGAAACTTCTTTATCAGTTCTGTGATTGGGGTTTCCTTCATCGTGAGGCATCTTGTAAGCAGCACAGTTGCAATGTTCTGGTAAAAATCCATCTGGGACAAGTTGTAGGAAATGAACACACACACACAGAGCAATGTTGAATCCTCTAGGGAAGGGCTGTATTGGTACATGACCTCTAACAAGCCCTCCCCTCAACTGCTCTTTCACACACACTTTAAAAACTCAGTTTTGCTGCCCAGCAACAAAAAAGCAGTCTGTCCCCATGTGTCCGTCCCCATCACACCTGTGGTCACCTCAAAACCAGCTGACATGCACCATCCTACTCTGAGTGAGAGAGAGAGAGCTCCAAGATGATATATTCCCATTATAATACTTTAAGTTGAAGGAAGGAATTATCACAAACACAGATTATTAAAGCCTTTCTTTTTCTCATGATTTCTATCTCCCTGAGTGAACGAGCACCTCAAGAGCTAAACCCTGTATTACCCTCTTGTGCTGCTCTGAGTCTCTCTGGGCCCATCTGAAGGGGCTGATGTAAGTCGAGGGAAACATCGTGCGGCCCCTAACAGACAGTGGCAGATAAATCGCACACTGCCCTTTGCTGGCTTCAACAGGGTTTCAAAAGTGACAAAGACATTATGTATATATTACGTTACAAAACATTTCTATATAAAATAAATGCTGTTCTTTTAAACTTTCTATTCAAAGAATTCTGAAATGAATGCATCACGGATTTCAACATTGATAATAGTAAGAAATGCTTCTTGATCACCAAATCAGCCTATTAAAATGATTTGCCTAACTTCATCCGGACAGCCGAATGAATCCCTCACAATCTTCAAGAAACAACTGAGAACTCATCTCTTCTGTGAGCATCTAACTGCTTCTTCCTTAAAAAAAATAATAATAATTCTGTCTTCACTTTTTCTATTCTATTATTATCCTTTATCCCTTCCTGTCCTAGCATTTACTATGTAGAATGAAGGCACTTTTTGGGTTATTTGCCATCTTATGATAAATCGCTTGTTGTACTCCTAAACTGTAAGACGCTTTGGATAAAAGCGTCTGCCAAATAAATAAATGTAAATTTCTGAAGGATTCATGTGACAAAAGACTGGCGTAATGACTGCTGAAAATTTAACTGTGCTGTCACAGGAATAAATTACATTTCAAAATATATTAAAATAGGAAATACAGTAAAACAATATTTTGAAATTAATCGTTAAAAAAAGTAATCGTTTTCTATCAATTAAACATAGGCTTGGTGAGCATAAGAGACTTCTTGCAAAAACATTAACAAAATCTTATCGACCCCAAACTTCTGAACTGTAATAGGCTATATAGACTATATTAATATTAGATAAGTAACTGTTGCCTTTAAATAAGTAAATGCTGCTGACTTCAAGTAATGATAAAAAGCCAGTAATAAAGAAGTGCAGTGCAGGGTTTTCTCTTTTCTTGTCAGTATCAAGTATCAGTAAATTCAGCTCTATTACACCACATTTACCATTGAATCCAATACTCTGAAACACTACCTCAAATTTTGGTCCTACATTCAATTAACAAACAGTGTTTACATTAATAAGACAGCCATTCTAACCACACAAAAAAAATAAATAAATAAATAAATAAATAAATAAAATAAAAAAGTGTACCATTCACATGCACTGCCCCAAAAACTGTTAACATTTTTTTGACATTGCTTTGTCATAGACTTCTGACATCCCTTGATGCAGATGGAGCTGTTGTTGTGCGTTTGATAGGATGTGGGAGTGTGAGCTTGTATGTGTGAGCAGAGTAGAAGGCTCATTTCCTTTGTAATTCTCTGCATGTTTTATTAGCCTGTCAGCTGCACTTTCCTCTCTTTTTGCACATCACTCCTTCTCTCACTCCTTCCTTCTCTCTTTCAATTAGTACCTCTGTTCTTCTTTCTGTATTTCTCTCCTTCTCCATTTTGCCTCTCTCTCTCACACCCTGTCGCCCACATAGTCCTTTACACAAACATATTTGTGATAACTCATCTCGTTCCCCCAGCAACACTTCTACTGAAGTAGGGTGACCATTCGTTTTTTGTTTTTTTCCCCCCGGACAGGTCCTGACCAGGATTTCTATATTGCCTAAAATATCCAGGTTTTGGCTTTGTTTTCCGGTTCTCATACTTGCTGAAGGTAATGATCAAAAAGTAGTTTAACCAATAACATGCAGGCATTGTACATAATTGACCAATCGTGGCGCGTGAGAAGGTGGGATTTACAGAGAATGGTCAAAGAGATGCAATTACGTGTACAAGTGTGTTCAACTTGATGTGGCGCTGCACAGACCGATCGGTGTATGACAAAAGTACCGTGAGAGCTATAGAGAGCAGACGCTCCTTATGCTTTCGAATCGCTCTCACAGTACTTCCATGTCATACACTGATCGGTCTGCGCAGCGCAAACTAGGGCTGTCACGATTATGAAATTTGGCTGACAATAAATTGTCTAAAAATAGTCACGGTTATTGCGATTAATTGTCCGTTTTAGGGCTTTCATTATATAATTGTGATTCATTTAAGGGTTCAGTAAATAAATATGATGTTATCTTTTAATATTTGAGTTATTATTTTGCAGTGTAAGATTACAGAATATTCCAAATTCTAAGAATCGGCCAATACCGATCCAACACCAGCGCTATTTTTTTTTTTCTACACCACTACAGAATATCAATACCGTGTTCGTGGAACTAATGGTCACTCTTTTTTTAAACCCTTTGTTAAACAATCCACTAAATACTCACGTCCTCATTACGGAGGAAAAACTACTTTTGAATAAAAATATATAAGCTATGAAATTAAACTTGCTGACTGTATAATTTAGCAGCAAAAACTATTTTGAAAAATATTTGGTGCACATTATACAATTTAAACATGTTTATTCTGTTAACTATATGTATTCTTACAAAATACATTCATGAGAAAAAGAAAGGCTTTAATAATCTGTGTTTGTGAATTCCTTCCTTCCTTCAACTTAAAGTATTATAATGGGAATATCATCTTGGAGCTGCTGACTGTCATAACTGAACGTGACGTGCTGTTTGAACACTGAGCTGAGAATGACTGACAGCTGCAGCAGAAGGAAGATGAGTTTCTGTAAACCTGAATTCTGTCCCTCGCATTAAGATATGGAATGGGTTCAGATGATATAGCAGGGCTCCAGACTGTGACCATTTTTTCTGCCTGCAGTGTGACTAAATTTTATGTGCGGTCGCACTGGCACGACCACCGCGTTGGTCAACTCATAAGCGCTGCAAATTCTGTTGCATATGAGAAACATCAAACGGAACAAAGCATAACGAAACAGAGTATACTCGCTGCATCAGCATGAGCGTGCAGGTGCGCGCAGCAAAATATTGAGGAAATGGATGGTTTTCAAGCGAACGTCAACTAAAAGACCGCTTCTTAAACCAGAGAAGGTGAACATGCAAGCACTGTCACCGTTAGTTTTACTTTTCTTTTTTGAAAAACTTATCTTTGCCGTTTACCTCACATTACGCTATGGAGGCTCTCTTTTATTTATTTGATTCCTTAGTGTTTGCTAAACGTTCTGTAATTTATTAGTTGGTATATAATACAGCATGTGGTGTGTGCCATGCCTCATCTTATTCCTTTTTGTTAATAAACATTTTGAAAGCTAGTTTGTCATTGTATTTACTGATGTATTGTTAGCTGACATGCACCATCCTACTCTGAGTGAGAGAGAGAGAGCTCCAAGATGATATATTCCCATTATAATACTTTAAGTTGAAGGAAGGAATTATCACAAACACAGATTATTAAAGCCTTTCTTTTTCTCATGATTTCTATCTCCCTGAGTGAACGAGCACCTCAAGAGCTAAACCCTGTATTACCCTCTTGTGCTGCTCTGAGTCTCTCTGGGCCCATCTGAAGGGGCTGATGTAAGTCGAGGGAAACATCGTGCGGCCCCTAACAGACAGTGGCAGATAAATCGCACACTGCCCTTTGCTGGCTTCAACAGGGTTTCAAAAGTGACAAAGACATTATGTATATATTACGTTACAAAACATTTCTATATAAAATAAATGCTGTTCTTTTAAACTTTCTATTCAAAGAATTCTGAAATGAATGCATCACGGATTTCAACATTGATAATAGTAAGAAATGCTTCTTGATCACCAAATCAGCCTATTAAAATGATTTGCCTAACTTCATCCGGACAGCCGAATGAATCCCTCACAATCTTCAAGAAACAACTGAGAACTCATCTCTTCTGTGAGCATCTAACTGCTTCTTCCTTAAAAAAAATAATAATAATTCTGTCTTCACTTTTTCTATTCTATTATTATCCTTTATCCCTTCCTGTCCTAGCATTTACTATGTAGAATGAAGGCACTTTTTGGGTTATTTGCCATCTTATGATAAATCGCTTGTTGTACTCCTAAACTGTAAGACGCTTTGGATAAAAGCGTCTGCCAAATAAATAAATGTAAATTTCTGAAGGATTCATGTGACAAAAGACTGGCGTAATGACTGCTGAAAATTTAACTGTGCTGTCACAGGAATAAATTACATTTCAAAATATATTAAAATAGGAAATACAGTAAAACAATATTTTGAAATTAATCGTTAAAAAAAGTAATCGTTTTCTATCAATTAAACATAGGCTTGGTGAGCATAAGAGACTTCTTGCAAAAACATTAACAAAATCTTATCGACCCCAAACTTCTGAACTGTAATAGGCTATATAGACTATATTAATATTAGATAAGTAACTGTTGCCTTTAAATAAGTAAATGCTGCTGACTTCAAGTAATGATAAAAAGCCAGTAATAAAGAAGTGCAGTGCAGGGTTTTCTCTTTTCTTGTCAGTATCAAGTATCAGTAAATTCAGCTCTATTACACCACATTTACCATTGAATCCAATACTCTGAAACACTACCTCAAATTTTGGTCCTACATTCAATTAACAAACAGTGTTTACATTAATAAGACAGCCATTCTAACCACACAAAAAAAATAAATAAATAAATAAATAAATAAATAAAATAAAAAAGTGTACCATTCACATGCACTGCCCCAAAAACTGTTAACATTTTTTTGACATTGCTTTGTCATAGACTTCTGACATCCCTTGATGCAGATGGAGCTGTTGTTGTGCGTTTGATAGGATGTGGGAGTGTGAGCTTGTATGTGTGAGCAGAGTAGAAGGCTCATTTCCTTTGTAATTCTCTGCATGTTTTATTAGCCTGTCAGCTGCACTTTCCTCTCTTTTTGCACATCACTCCTTCTCTCACTCCTTCCTTCTCTCTTTCAATTAGTACCTCTGTTCTTCTTTCTGTATTTCTCTCCTTCTCCATTTTGCCTCTCTCTCTCACACCCTGTCGCCCACATAGTCCTTTACACAAACATATTTGTGATAACTCATCTCGTTCCCCCAGCAACACTTCTACTGAAGTAGGGTGACCATTCGTTTTTTGTTTTTTTCCCCCCGGACAGGTCCTGACCAGGATTTCTATATTGCCTAAAATATCCAGGTTTTGGCTTTGTTTTCCGGTTCTCATACTTGCTGAAGGTAATGATCAAAAAGTAGTTTAACCAATAACATGCAGGCATTGTACATAATTGACCAATCGTGGCGCGTGAGAAGGTGGGATTTACAGAGAATGGTCAAAGAGATGCAATTACGTGTACAAGTGTGTTCAACTTGATGTGGCGCTGCACAGACCGATCGGTGTATGACAAAAGTACCGTGAGAGCTATAGAGAGCAGACGCTCCTTATGCTTTCGAATCGCTCTCACAGTACTTCCATGTCATACACTGATCGGTCTGCGCAGCGCAAACTAGGGCTGTCACGATTATGAAATTTGGCTGACAATAAATTGTCTAAAAATAGTCACGGTTATTGCGATTAATTGTCCGTTTTAGGGCTTTCATTATATAATTGTGATTCATTTAAGGGTTCAGTAAATAAATATGATGTTATCTTTTAATATTTGAGTTATTATTTTGCAGTGTAAGATTACAGAATATTCCAAATTCTAAGAATCGGCCAATACCGATCCAACACCAGCGCTATTTTTTTTTTTCTACACCACTACAGAATATCAATACCGTGTTCGTGGAACTAATGGTCACTCTTTTTTTAAACCCTTTGTTAAACAATCCACTAAATACTCACGTCCTCATTACGGAGGAAAAACTACTTTTGAATAAAAATATATAAGCTATGAAATTAAACTTGCTGACTGTATAATTTAGCAGCAAAAACTATTTTGAAAAATATTTGGTGCACATTATACAATTTAAACATGTTTATTCTGTTAACTATATGTATTCTTACAAAATACATTCATGAGAAAAAGAAAGGCTTTAATAATCTGTGTTTGTGAATTCCTTCCTTCCTTCAACTTAAAGTATTATAATGGGAATATCATCTTGGAGCTGCTGACTGTCATAACTGAACGTGACGTGCTGTTTGAACACTGAGCTGAGAATGACTGACAGCTGCAGCAGAAGGAAGATGAGTTTCTGTAAACCTGAATTCTGTCCCTCGCATTAAGATATGGAATGGGTTCAGATGATATAGCAGGGCTCCAGACTGTGACCATTTTTTCTGCCTGCAGTGTGACTAAATTTTATGTGCGGTCGCACTGGCACGACCACCGCGTTGGTCAACTCATAAGCGCTGCAAATTCTGTTGCATATGAGAAACATCAAACGGAACAAAGCATAACGAAACAGAGTATACTCGCTGCATCAGCATGAGCGTGCAGGTGCGCGCAGCAAAATATTGAGGAAATGATGGATGGTTTTCAAGCGAACGTCAACTAAAAGACCGCTTCTTAAACCAGAGAAGGTGAACATGCAAGCACTGTCACCGTTAGTTTTACTTTTCTTTTTTGAAAAACTTATCTTTGCCGTTTACCTCACATTACGCTATGGAGGCTCTCTTTTATTTATTTGATTCCTTAGTGTTTGCTAAACGTTCTGTAATTTATTAGTTGGTATATAATACAGCATGTGGTGTGTGCCATGCCTCATCTTATTCGTTTTTGTTAATAAACATTTTGAAAGCTAGTTTGTCATTGTATTTACTGATGTATTGTTGTTGTGCTTTTTAATTAAGAATAACAATGAATCCATCTTTTGTTTTAGTCTTAAAGACTACAAAGGCGTAAAATGGGACAAAGCCACTGCTGACATTATGGAATATTGTTTCTTTTTTTAAAAATGGCATATAAATAGCATAATATCAGCTCAGTTATTAAAAACAATAATATTACAATATAATAACAACAATAAAACACGTATTGTAGGAACAATAACAGTAGTTACATATGCGGAAACCTGTAAGGGCAAATCATGGAAAACATTCACTGCTGATTGTAACAAATTATTATATTTTCATCCTTATCTTACTTCATGTTGAATCATCTCGGTTATAGTATATCAACATCTAAAATGTTAATCTCTATTATTCCGTACTGACTCCTTGACCTATGCTGTCCCTGTTTGGAAGGCAAAATGCAAATTTGTCTCCATATGTACGTGTAAAGTTGCAATTTAATGCTGTAATATGTCATTTTAAATGGTTATGTTGATATATTGTAATAAAACAGACCTTTAACAAATATAAGACAATTCATAACATACTTGAAAAAAAATAGAATAGATATATACTAGCAGGTTACAGAAATCAGACTTGATGTAATCTGACTCCACTGTTGCATGACGTCCACATACATGGACAGTTGGTTTATGCTGAATAAAAACAACATTACTAAATTTTAGTTTATGAAATACTAACATATTCATCATACTTTACTGTACACACAAATTTTTATTTATTTTTTTACCTCAATTTACCTTGATTAATGATGTTATCAAGTAATGAATATTTGGAATGCAAGATAGTAGCCACTGTTACAATATTGCAGTCAATCTACTGAGAAAATTACCATGATAAATGAACCCTAAATGGCGTAAAAGGGGTCATATGACGTTGCTAAAAAGAACATTATGTTCTGTATTTGGTGTAATGCAATGCGTTTATGGTAAAAAAAACAAAAATAATAAAAAAAAAACATTTTCCATATAATGTACATTGTTTCTCCTCTATGCCCCGCCTTTCTGAAACATGTACATTTTTTACAAAGCTCATCGTTCTAAAAAAGCGAGGTGTGCTCTGATTGGCCAGCTATCCAGGGAGTTGTGATTGGCCGAATGCCTCAAGCGTGTGACTGAAATGTTATGCCCCTACCATACTGTGATGCCGTCTCCCGGCAGGACGAGACTCAGTCCAGCTGCTCTGCTCGTGCACATCCCATCATCGGTTCCCTTTTAACAGTTCAGTCAATGTACTGTTAGGAGTAACTGAATAACTCGGGATATTGGTTTATTTTGTGTCAGAGGGAGTGTCAGGCACGTTTATAAACTGAATAACATCAATAATTTGTGGATTAGTGCGTACTGGCGACGCAAACGGTTTCAAATGATTCAGTTCGATTTGGTGAGCTGGTATGACCGGTTCACCAAGAAGATCCGGTTAAATAGAACGATTCGCGATCCGGACATCACTGGACCAGACAAAACCAATAAAACCCATTACAAACGATGCATTTGTTGCATCCAGTGGGGACATAATTACTGATTATAATGACTTGTACTGTCCTTTTACGCGTTGCGTATCGCGCTGCGTAACCATAAAACCATGTCTGCATTTGTGATCAGCGAAACAAACAAGCCTACTCTACACTGCTCAAAACTCACGTTTGAGTCATCATTGGCAAATTATTTTAAATAAATAATATTTATAAATAAATAAATATATTTTTTTAAAAGTACTTACAGATTGCGAGTCAGAAGCGCCAGACTGTCCTTGCAAACTTGGAACTGCCCAACTTTATAGAAACCACATCCATCCTCCATAAAATGCGCAGCACACATCTAAATATTTGGGTTGAACGGTTCTGGAACAGTGTTGTAAATACAACTTAACCACTGATTTCTAATCGTGTCCTCTTTTGGAAGACCAAACAAGGTAGTTTTGCTTTCACAACGAAACACACAGTGACTCCACAACATGGCAGCGGCGGCAACAGAGAGAATAAAAGTTGCGTCTTCTTTCTTTGCGTGAACATTTGGGTGGCGTTATGCAAATTTTCCCACACAGTGACGTAGACATGTGAGGGCGTGTTAGAACGAGCCATTTCAGGTAGGTGTGGCTGACTCTTAACTTTTATAAAGAATATCTCTTCGGATTTGAGACTTTAGTCTTAGCAACTTTATAGATCTTCTTTATGCACCAAGAGCTTGTAACACTCCAAAGAGAAAGGAAAAACTGAAAATCGCATCATATGACCCCTTTAAAATAACGGTCCACAAATGTGGACACCATACATGAAAGTGATTTAAACACAACAAAAGAGAAACTCCCATTCACAAAATTCAAATCACAAATAATACTACTGATGATAAAGAACGGGTTGAATGTTAACCACTTTCGTTTCCATATAACTATAAAATGATAAAAGTTCATCAGCATGCATTGAATAATCCCATGCTGTAGCGCAAAAAAATTAAAATATTGCGAACAAATGTGCGACCAGCTGAGAAAGTTAATTGCAAAAGAGCGACCAATGGGAAGGAGTCTGGAGCCCTGTATAGGCTATGCAGTGCATGAAAAGCAAACTGGTGCTCTTCGGTTTCTTTTGGTGTATGACCCCCCTTGTGTATCAAAATGTACATTGTTTCTCCTCTATGCCCCGCCTTTCTGAAACATGTACATTTTTTACAAAGCTCATCGTTCTAAAAAAGCGAGGTGTGCTCTGATTGGCCAGCTATCCAGGGAGTTGTGATTGGCCGAATGCCTCAAGCGTGTGACTGAAATGTTATGCCCCTACCATACTGTGATGCCGTCTCCCGGCAGGACGAGACTCAGTCCAGCTGCTCTGCTCGTGCACATCCCATCATCGGTTCCCTTTTAACAGTTCAGTCAATGTACTGTTAGGAGTAACTGAATAACTCGGGATATTGGTTTATTTTGTGTCAGAGGGAGTGTCAGGCACGTTTATAAACTGAATAACATCAATAATTTGTGGATTAGTGCGTACTGGCGACGCAAACGGTTTCAAATGATTCAGTTCGATTTGGTGAGCTGGTATGACCGGTTCACCAAGAAGATCCGGTTAAATAGAACGATTCGCGATCCGGACATCACTGGACCAGACAAAACCAATAAAACCCATTACAAACGATGCATTTGTTGCATCCAGTGGGGACATAATTACTGATTATAATGACTTGTACTGTCCTTTTACGCGTTGCGTATCGCGCTGCGTAACCATAAAACCATGTCTGCATTTGTGATCAGCGAAACAAACAAGCCTACTCTACACTGCTCAAAACTCACGTTTGAGTCATCATTGGCAAATTATTTTAAATAAATAATATTTATAAATAAATAAATATATTTTTTTAAAAGTACTTACAGATTGCGAGTCAGAAGCGCCAGACTGTCCTTGCAAACTTGGAACTGCCCAACTTTATAGAAACCACATCCATCCTCCATAAAATGCGCAGCACACATCTAAATATTTGGGTTGAACGGTTCTGGAACAGTGTTGTAAATACAACTTAACCACTGATTTCTAATCGTGTCCTCTTTTGGAAGACCAAACAAGGTAGTTTTGCCTTCACAACGAAACACACAGTGACTCCACAACATGGCAGCGGCGGCAACAGAGAGAATAAAAGTTGCGTCTTCTTTCTTTGCGTGAACATTTGGGTGGCGTTATGCAAATTTTCCCACACAGTGACGTAGACATGTGAGGGCGTGTTAGAACGAGCCATTTCAGGTAGGAGTGGTTGACTCTTAACTTTTATAAAGAATATCTCTTCGGATTTGAGACTTTAGTCTTAGCAACTTTATAGATCTTCTTTATGCACCAAGAGCTTGTAACACTCCAAAGAGAAAGGAAAAACTGAAAATCGCATCATATGACCCCTTTAAAATAACGGTCCACAAATGTGGACACCATACATGAAAGTGATTTAAACACAACAAAAGAGAAACTCCCATTCACAAAATTCAAATCACAAATAATACTACTGATGATAAAGAACGGGTTGAATGTTAACCACTTTCGTTTCCATATAACTATAAAATGATAAAAGTTCATCAGCATGCATTGAATAATCCCATGCTGTAGCGCAAAAAAATTAAAATATTGCGAACAAATGTGCGACCAGCTGAGAAAGTTAATTGCAAAAGAGCGACCAATGGGAAGGAGTCTGGAGCCCTGTATAGGCTATGCAGTGCATGAAAAGCAAACTGGTGCTCTTCGGTTTCTTTTGGTGTATGACCCCCCTTGTGTATCAAAAGCACAATAAATCACGGTTGTCTGAAACAACCGTGGTTAGATCAAATAATTGCGATTCGACGGATATTTAATTATCGCGACAGGCCTAGCGCAAACAAAGCCAAAACCTGGATATTTTAGATATTTAAGCTAATATAGAAAACTCTCCTTAAAAGAATTTTGATTATGAAAACACGTTTTGCAAATCCGTATGTAATATTTCATACTGTTTTAATCAAATGTTTCAGTTTAGAAATTTGTGGAAGCCAGGTACACTACCATTCAAATTATTATTATTATTTTTTTAATTAATACATTTATTCAGCAAGGATGAATTAAATTAAATGATGCTTGTTTTCTTGAATTAATAATGATTAAAGTTTCCACAAAAATATTAAACAGCATAACGGTTTTAAAAATTGATCAAATCACGATGTTAGAATGATTTCCTTAAGGAGCATGTTATACTAAAGACTGGAATATTATCTGCTGAAAATGCAATTTTTTTTTTTTCAAAATGTTACTGATTTTACTGTATATTTGATCAAAAAAAAAAAAGTGAAGTCTTGGTGTGGATAATTAAAAAATAATCCCTAAACTTTTGAATGGCAGTGTACAGTAGGACATGCTGTTCTTCAGCCCCTCACGGCCTCATTGTCTTTCGTGTAAAATTAAACATGACTAAGGTCTATTTACTGTGAACTCACTATGCTGAAGCCGAGGGCTATCACATTAGCAGAGTTCAAGGAAGATGGCCCCGCCATGCCTGCACAGCCTTGTCAATGCGATTTCACTGGAGCACCCGCTTCCTTTTATCGCCGAGACACTCCATTTGAGCTGGTGGAAAATGTCATAACTGTTCAGGTGGCCTGTCAGTTTCACGCTGCATAGTTTAGTCATGAACAAAAAGCATCCATCTTCATTTTCTGATGTTGCATTTCTTTGTCATTCAGTATTCAGATGGGAAATATGTCTGTCAGTTAAAGTGTAATCAACCTGATAGTGTGCTAAGAGGCTGAAGGCATGAAAGTTCATATTAAATTCATGGCATCATGAATATCTGTTCAGCTGGAGGCTGTAGATGTGTGTTAACACCACCAAGCAGTGTTTGGTTTCAAATACTCATCCCGTTTCAATGCACTTCAGTTGCCGTGTTTATCTGACCTGATTTGGACATCAACTTTAATAAAGACTATTGGCGTGAAAAAGTAAACACGTATAAGAGCCTGCCCCTTGCACATGCTGACAAATCCAAAAAAGATTAGAAGTCTAGATTAGAGGTCTGCACGGGCTTTAAAGTGAATCAGTTTTCATAACGAACAGCCAAACTTTGTCACGCTGCATAGTTTAGTCATGAACAAAAAGCATCCATCTTCATTTTCTGATGTTGCATTTCTTTGTCATTCAGTATTCAGATGGGAAATATGTCTGTCAGTTAAAGTGTAATCAACCTGATAGTGTGCTAAGAGGCTGAAGGCATGAAAGTTCATATTAAATTCATGGCATCATGAATATCTGTTCAGCTGGAGGCTGTAGATGTGTGTTAACACCACCAAGCAGTGTTTGGTTTCAAATACTCATCCCGTTTCAATGCACTTCAGTTGCCGTGTTTATCTGACCTGATTTGGACATCAACTTTAATAAAGACTATTGGCGTGAAAAAGTAAACACGTATAAGAGCCTGCCCCTTGCACATGCGGACAAATCCAAAAAAGATTAGAAGTCTAGATTAGAGGTCTGCACGGGCTTTAAAGTGAATCAGTTTTCATAACGAACAGCCAAACTTTTAAAATATGCTGTATTTCACGATTGCATGCAACGGTCAGTAGGCTAAACAAATACATGTAAAGAAACAGATTCATCAAGGCTCATGGCCAGTTCAGCACACAAGGCAAAATAAATAAAACACTTACCAGTTATGAAACTTTATGAACAACAGGTGCAACGGTCACATAAATTCCGCCGAGTTTAATGGTTGTAACAAGATAATAGCTCTTTCACTGTGCAGTTTTCCTTGTAAACTGCAAGAAGTTTTCCTAATTGCGGTAATCGCAAACATTGCTCACAACTTCCTAGCTAATGTGCACGTGCCGTTTGCCGTGTTGACAGGGGCCACTAGATCAGGCACAAGAGCAAAACAAGTTTAGTTTTAAATACAGCCTATCCAACAAATGAGACGTACACATTATATGTAAGGGATAGTCCGCAGCTAGCATGTGCCTTGAAAGATTTTAATGTACAACATGGAGGTAAAGGGAAAATATTACGGTCATTTTCGTCAGTTATGGCTTTGATCACTTTAAATCACACACACACACACACACACACACAGAGAGATGAAGTAGAGCGGTAAGATCACATTTATTTGAATTATTATATCATTCATTTTAATTAACGAGAGCAACTGAATTAATTGCGGAGAAATATAACGCAGCGGGTCAGTATCAAAACTATTTTATAGAGCTGCACCGATTGCAATTTTCTTGGTCTCTTCCGATTTCTCGTTAGTGTGATCTGCCGATACTGATTTTTGCCGATTCCGATTTTCTTTCCAAGAACTATAATTGACCGCATATACAAACAAATCTACTTTTCTTCAACGCAAAGTTTTATTTTCATTAAAAAAAAAGCACAAGTAAAAAGTCAGTAATAAAAAAAAATATATATATAAAAATTTTTAAAAAAAGCCAAACGACAGCACAAATAAATGCAACCAAATAAAAAGAGCTATGAAACCAAGTTTTTCAGGTTAAGTACGTTTTTATTCAGGTAAGAAATACTACAAAAATTAAAGAAATCAATGTAAAAACACATCCAGTGTTATTTTACATTTGATTACTTTAATTTCTGTAGTCTTCATTGTAAAAAATTAAATCCAGATTAATGCTTACCATTAAAGTTATAAAACAATCAGTCAAGAGCAGAAAATTATTTTCTTTGTCTTTTGTGCTTTGATTAACATGACAGACAGCAGCAGGAATATTGGACTGCGGTCCCTTTAAGAGTTGGTCCAATAGGCATTTTGACAATTTTGTATGCATTTGAACTTTTTAGCACAGTTAGCCACTCATTTTGGTATTTGTGGCTCACAAGCTGATTGAGACTGAGCGCAGATTGTGCACTCCACTAATATAGATCAGTGGCGGTGCGCGCGCGTTTGGTAGAAGCGCAAAACCTGCGGGAATGACTAAACTAATGCACAACTAATGCGTGTTTGTGAGCGTCAATGAAATCAGTGTAGCCTACTGCATGTAGTTTTACTTTAGCTGCAAACCCAAAGCTAGTCATTAAACAAACCCGAACCAGGGTATTTCGGCACCGGTCGGGCTCGGGTCGGGTAGCAGACCTCTATAGCCGATATCAAGTTGAAGTCAATTCACACTCACACTATGACATTTGGCAGCTTGGGGCTGTGTTTTGGATTCAAGGAGCCTGGGACAAAAATCTAGACTTTGTACAATGGTCTCCCCTTGCCACAAGTCCTGGGACAATGTTCCCAGCTGTTCCTCCCTGAGATGGCCCTGCATTCAGCTGAATGTTTGATAATACATTTTGCACACGCAATAAAATTCATGTACTGAATGCACAAAACAGAATACACAAGTTCACATTTGGTCCCAACCAAAGTATCAGCAGCCAACCCTAATGAAATTGTTTTGTCACTCTACAATATAAGCAGATCTATTATACAACTGTTCACAGAAACATAATCCCGGAGAACTCTTATTTACTAATGAAAAAGCAGTAATATAATTCTACCCCTCAGAGACATTCTAAACTAAAGATATGTGGCGTATACTGCAGGTCTACACATAGATTGTGTTTAAAGTAAGCTCCAGAGATTTCCATGGAATAAGAGCACAGCATCTCTCACACCCTTTGCATGTTCATTTATTCAATATTTTGGCTCGTTTGATAATGAATAGCATGTGGCACTCCAAACTACAATAGACATGCCAATGCAGATCTTTTCCCACTGGGAAAGCAGGGGGGAAAGCAAACACTGAATGAAAATAACTACTTAACTGTTCAAAGTTCCAAAAGCAAAACAAACTGTCTTTTTTATATCAATGAATGCGGTGTAAAATGTAGAAGAAAACATTTTCCATATTTTGTTAATGTCCAAGACCATGTATTCGATCTCATTTTGGTGCAATTCATCTGGAACTTTGTCAAAAAAGAATTTTTTTTTTTTTTAAAGTTAATTTAAAAAAAAATTAAATTACTAAACCTAAAACAAAATTAAAAGCTAAAAGAAATATTAAAATTATTTTAAATTATAATAAACATGGCATAACCACATAAAATTATTAAAACTTAATTAAACCTGAAAATATAAAAATAAAAGCCAATTCAAATTATAAAAAAAAATATGGACATAGCACTGTTGGAATACACTGGTTCACATGCTCTGTACTAAAGAACGTTTGAAAGTATTACATCACAAGTCCAGTTACAACGCAGCGCAGCTCTAGGGTTTGTGGTTGAAAGAAGCGGCTGATGCCCTTGGGGGCTCAGTGATGCATTGCTGCTGACTACAGGGGTGGGAGAGAAGCTCACGGCAGCCCTGCAACAAACCTCTGCTGAGAGTTGTTTCCATGCTTAGCCCAGCAGGAACCAGCACGCGCTCACGTTCACGCCTCCGCCAGCTCAGGAAACCAGGTTGAGCAGGAATACCAAAGCCATTTCATTAATTATTGCAACCTTGCACTAGAGTTGCCATGACAAACAACAACACGTATGATTCCTAGCACAATACATAAATTATGTCACATTTATGAGACCCTATTAGTGCAATTTAACAATGCAGGAACAATTAAATTCACATCCATATTGGCGGACTCATGAACGGAGGACAAAAGCATCCAGAGAGTAATTATAGTGAAACGTGACATAGCGGTGGCGGCCTTGTCCTTCTGCTGTGTGTAGGGTACACAAATACACGCACACCCACACACACACTAAAAAAGGGTTATGTATTGCACAAGCAACTTTTTCGGCAATCCAGTTCATCTACAGGTGTTGCCATGACAACCAATCATTTATCCTTCAGATCCCCGGCTCGTGCCCATGGTGAGGAATCGTCATAATGCCACAGAGAGAGATACTCCAAAAACCACTGACCGTTCTCACATCAACACCTCAGCATCAAAACTCCTTGTGTTTTTGTAGCGAAAAACACAAGGAGACATTCCCAGCATATGAAAATCAAGCACATTCTTGCCATTTGACCCTTTTCCCTGCACCCACTAACACTCCCACACGCAAAACACACACACACACACACACACACACACCTGGGCTATTACTCATGTAACTTCTGACTAACCACTGACGCCCATGTTCACGTTCACTATATGGGCGAAAGCAAACGGCATGCATATCAACATCCATTAACATACTCACACTGGGCATATTGGTCACTACGGCAACGGCTAACAGAGTCTTGTAGCCAAGCGACGCCAATACTCAATTTCCAAATGCTTTTCAGCCCTCATGTTCTCACACTTTGCTCAGGGTGCTGTTCTTCTGCTAAAACTGCTCCAGCTGCAAGAGCTCTTTCATACAGGGAAGCAATAAGTCATTAGAAGCAATGGCATGTCCCACATGCATTCAGGCTGCCCCAAATAAAACGGGCCTCTGTCACTTGACAGAGTGTGCGCTACTACAGGAGTCAGAGAGTGCACTGTGGAGGAGGAGAAGAAATGGAGATTGAATGAAAGTGTGAACAGACCTGTCTTTGTTGCAGGAGTATCCTTCTGGCCTGTGGATCCAGTGGAAGAGAAAAATAAAAAATAAAAAAACAAAAGTGAGAGACGGAGAGGCAGACAAACAAACAAACATGGAGACACAAAGAAAGTGGAAGTGTCAGTAATGTTATATTGTTGTACACATACAGTAAGGAATAGATAGAAATCAATGGAGCAAATGCAAATTGATTTTGTGCAGGGAAATGATTTGAATGATCACAAATAAACCAACTTTTTTTTTTTAAATAAAAGATCCACTTGAAATCCTCAATTACAATTGTTTTTCCCTCATTTACAAATTCATGCCAATCATGGATAGAAAAGGGGTGGTAAAAAAATAAATCAACCGTTATGTGAAAAGTTTAACTAAAAATATATATAAATATTCTTGGCCTGTCAGTACAGTATCATGAGGTAAAAAAATAAAATAAATAAATAAATATTTTTTTATATGCCCAAAACCAAGACTACTGATATTAAAATTTAACTACCATTCATTTTGTGATTCCAGAAGATTTAATAAGTGCATGATCTTCAATAAGAAACAATATTTATTGTTTTATTGAACGTTTATGCATTTTAATTTAGACATTAATGACAATTAATACAAATGTATTAATTTAAAATTACATAGACTATCAATGGAAATCCATTGGATAAAACTGATATGGGCTTTCTTAAACCAAGTGCTAACCAGAATACATCTAATTTTAATATACAGTTATGTCGAGCAGGACTTTGAACCAATGAGATTTCACAGTGGCAGAGCTACCCAGAAACCAACCGAACCAAGTTTTAATCTTAGAAATATGCAAATAAGAGCAATAATCCAGGGTTTACAAGTGTTAAATATTATTGTTAGGAATGACTCTGGGTTAATAATATTGAACAGGTCATGTAACACCTTCTGTTAGGTTGCGGAGTAGACTGACAAACCATTGGTTTTTGGCACCAGTTCATGGCAAAACACCCTCTCCATTTAAACTAAATTAGGTTAAAATTAATTAAGATTTTGATAACTAATAAAACAGACTATCCTACAAAGCAGCAGGTGTCGGGTTTGACGGACACGCGGGCTCCTCCATAGACATTCAATTATTCAATCATAATTGCATAAACTATCAGTCAGTCCTCCAACACCCAGTGTATTACTCACAGACTCACGTCTACGACAGTAATTGCCACCTTCAATGGACAAATGTAATTAACACCGGCCATGCTAATTATTCCGAGAAACAATCCCACCTCAACAGCTCCCCCACAGCAGTAGTTACACTTGTTCGTTAGCTGAAAGCATTACACCAGAGAGAGTGCAAGATTGTGATCACTCAAGTTGGGTCATTTGGATTCGCAGGCATCTGTCTGATGGGACAGGAACAGCTACACAGATCTAGAGCTCACATGAAAAGGTGATGCTGTAAACGACCCTTGTGAACCCTAAAGAAAAATGGCAAATGACATGTTGGTGTGCCATCTGCTCAACATCAAGGGAGGGCTGGTGAGGGGGTGAACGAGGGATTGGAAAATTTGGCAATAGTGTAAAGAGAAAGAGCGAATAAAAAAAAATAATCAAATCTATCAGTAAAACAATCCATCTCCCCTCAGTGTCATGCGACTTTTCATTGTTTCAGGTAATGTTGATGGCAAGCAAAAGCTAGCAGCCCTAAATTTACTCAGGTGTAAAGTCAACATCAACCAGATGCGGTTTACGTGACTGCTAGTGAGTGCACGCATTTATCATGCGAATCATCTGATGACACCAAGGGAGAGGTGCGGAATCTACTTTTCTTCATGTCATTTTATTTATTTTTTAATAAAAGCAGCTATGGGAGCTGTTAAGTTTCTAAAGGCGTTTATGTAATATTTTTCACAACATTCTAGCAAAAGCTAGCAGCCCTAAATTTACTCAGGTGTAAAGTCAACATGTCCACATCAACCAGATGCGGTTTACGTGACTGCTAGTGAGTGCACGCATTTATCATGCGAATCATCTGATGACACCAAGGGAGAGGTGCGGAATCTACTTTTATCTTCATGTCATTTTATTTATTTTTTAATAAAAGCAGCTATGGGAGCTGTTAAGTTTCTAAAGGCGTTTATGTAATATTTTTCACAACATTCTAGTTTAAGAAAAAAAAAAAAAAAAAAAAAAGTCATTTTTTTCTTTTACTACAAATACTAGTGGTGTTTTGGTCAAACAAATCAGTTTATTTTAACAAATTTCAAGGCAGGGGGAAAAAAAAATGTATTCTACCAAAAGCAGCGCATACAGTACAACACTCAACCAAAGGCATACTTTTTGACATACTGATAAGCACAGATTACTATAATATTTGAGTCAGAATGAGACGGTCTCATAAAACTGAATCTCATGAATTAACTAAATAAACTGGTACATTTTAATTGAACAAAATGAGCGGTGTTGGATGAGGATCTACTGACCGACAATAACTGAACCAAAAGGGCATGCTGATCATTCCATTCGACACAAGTCAATCTTGTTTAACAAGGACAGTCCCAAGATAAGAATGTGTACAATGACTGATGGTGACAAAATTGAAATGTCTTACTGTTAGTATTTTTCATAGCTTGATAAAAGTAGTTGACAAAATGGAGTGGGGGAAAAATGACATGCAAAATTTAATTAAGAATTATTAAATAAAATAAAGAATTACGTACTGGTGTAATTAAGGATACACTATAAAAATAAATAAAATCACAACTGTTCTCATTTAAGAAATTCCACATTTCAAAATACTAAATAAACTGGTACATTTTAATTGAACAAAATGAGCGGTGTTGGATGAGGATCTACTGACCGACAATAACTGAACCAAAAGGGCATGCTGATCATTCCATTCGACACAAGTCAATCTTGTTTAACAAGGACAGTCCCAAGATAAGAATGTGTACAATGACTGATGGTGACAAAATTGAAATGTCTTACTGTTAGTATTTTTCATAGCTTGATAAAAGTAGTTGACAAAATGGAGTGGGGGAAAAAATGACATGCAAAATTTAATTAAGAATTATTAAATAAAATAAAGAATTACGTACTGGTGTAATTAAGGATACACTATAAAAATAAATAAAATCACAACTGTTCTCATTTAAGAAATTCCACATTTCAAAATTATTTTATGCAAGGACAATTCATGAGAATGTCAACTATGCAGTTTATTTTACATCATGTAGTTTCCCAATTTATTCTATTCATCATATACACCAACACATGCTCTACATTAAGAAAACCTCAAGAACCTGCTCTCAGAAGGAAGTTAAAATTCCTAATATTCATTCCAATAATTCCAAATTATGTTAACTTTTTCCATTAAAACTACAAAAAGACCTATTGTAGCACAGAGGTTGCACACGTCCATTTATTCAGCAACCACAATTGCAATTTAGCCTCAGCAAATAGTGACTAAATCAAATCATTGAACAAATCTTTTTGTTGAGCAGAAGCAAACGATTCAAATCAATGGTATAAATCAAAATTGCCACTCCTAACAAATACTACAGTTAAACCATAATTACTATGCAAGAAGCAAAGTACGCTATCTGCCCTCAAGGAAAAGAAGAAATAAGCCTCAGATGAGAAAGCAAGCACTCAATTTATCTCCGCAAACAGAGGGCATTCAGGTTTCTCTCCGTCGGAAAGGAGAGCAAGAGAAACAAATATAAGAGGTGTGCATATTGGAGAAACAAAACAGAAAGTGAGCAACACAAAAAGGGTGCAGTGTATTCTCTCTCTCTTTTTCTGACTCTATGCTTCTCTCTCCCACACAAGTTGATCCACAATCTGACTCCACACTGAATTAAATCACAACCTCTCCTACACAGTGGCCCGATCACACAACGAATCTCCACACCACACCAGCCTCAAAAACTATAGGAGATGCTGTTCTGCAGTGCTCGACACTGATCCAATCCACCAAATGTTAATCTCCACACGCATCTGTATGCACCGTGCTCTGTGATGAGGCCGGTTAAAGTGCACACTTACAGGCAAGAGCGATCAGAGGTGCAATGGAGAGGTCGATTCCTCAGCAATACAGGGAGGGAGACAAACAACTTACAGCGTATGGAGGAGTGGGCCAAAATCCCTGCTGCAGTGTGTGCAAACCTGGTCAAGAACTACAGGAAGCGTCTGACCTCTGTAATTGTAAACAAAGGTTTCTGTACCAAATATTAAGTTCTATTTTTCTATTGTATCAAATACAATTTCAAATTTTTCAAATACAATAAAAAAAAAAAAATTTCATGCAATAAAATGGAAATTAATGAAAAAAAAAATCATAATGTTATTTTCTGGATTTTTTTTTTGATTCGGTCTCTCACAGTTGAGGTGTACCTACGATGAAAATTACAGATCTCTCCATTCTTTGTAAGTGGGAAAACTTGAAAAATCGGCAGTGTATCGAATACTTATTTGCCCCACTGTAACTGTCAGCAGCACAAGGAGTGGCCCACTACACTTCTGTACCATCCCTCGCGCTCTCTCTGGAATTGTATGGAGAGTGTTGACGCAGCACATGCCGGGAATGATATTGACAGTCTTGAGGCTACTGACAGCTCACTGTGGAAATGTTTTCAGAGATTTCATTTTAAAACCATAATGAATGTCATGCCAAATCAACAGGTTTGTGCACCATTCACAAATGAATTGATGACTTTTTCAATTGCAATTCAAATCCAAAATGAGGTAGTAAAAAGGATAAAGAACCGCAATTCAAACGTAACTTGAATGGAAGGAGGTAGAATTCAAATGAATTGCAAAGCCCATGACTGTAACTTAAGTAAAAAACAAAGACAAACTTTGAATGTCTATTAGAAAAAGCCTACATAGATCTACTGATTGTCTACTTAAAATTAAAAAATAAATAAATATATATTATATATCTTAATCTCCAGAAAACGTCACCGGCATAGTCCAATCTCTTTCGATATCACAAAAGTCATTACATTTGTGACAGATTTAGCATGCCAATTCAATCCCAGGTTCTCATGACATTAGCCTGTCACTCTGCCAAAGGCCCAGCAGCACGAGTCTGTCCAGATAAGAGTCGGTCCGCTTATGTAATGCTCAGGCTCAATGGCACAGCCAGCTGCCTGTCCGATGGCCTGGAAACAGTCCTATTGTGACAGACTGTTGCACTCAATTTCAGGTTTGTAAGACAGAAGGTGAGTGAACAGCAGAGATACCCTCTCAAAAGTGCTTTCTTTTTTTGGGGTTCTTGACTTATAAAGCCAATAGTTCTGCACCAATATTACTAGTGTAAATGTAAATGCTGTTAAAAAAAACTAGTTAATGTAAAAACTCAAACGGTGTACAAATATTCATAAGTATGTGTATTGTGTAGTTCAAATCTTCATCCAGTGTCAGTCAATATTGCAGTGCACACAGTTGTTTACTCCTACTTTCGTTAAAGGGGTCATATGATGCTGCTAAAAAGAACATGGTGTATTTGGTGTAATGAAATGTGTTTATGCAGTTTAAAGTTCAAAAAACATTTTCCACATACTGTACATTGTTTCTCCTCTATGCCCGCCTTTTTGAAACACGTCAATTTTTACAAAGCTCATCGGTCTGAAAAAGCGAGGTATGCTGTGATTGGCCAGCTATCCAGTGCGTTGTGATTGGCTGAATACCTCAAGCGTGAGACAGAAATATTACGCCCCTCACCATACTGTTGATGCCATGTCAGGCCAGAGTGACGAGAAAACATGAAAACCCATTACAAACGAGGCATTTGTTGCATCCAGTGGGGACATAATTACTGATTATAATGTCTTCTACGGTCTTTTTACGCATTGCGCTGCATCGCGCCGCGTAAACATAAAACTGTCTGTATTTGTGATCGGAGAAACGACAAACAACAAGTGCAAGTCTACTGCCCAAAACTCGCGTTTGAATCAAGAAAAAAAAAATTTGGAAAGAACTTTACAGATCTTCTTTATGCACCAAGAGCTTGTAACACTCCAAAGAGAAAGGAAAAATTGAAAAATCGCATCACATGATCCCTTTAAAGGATAGTTCACTCAAATTCTGTCAGCATCTACACTACACACCCTCATGTTATTCCAATCCTGTATGACTTTCTTCTGTGGGACACAAAAGATATTTTGAAGAATGTTTAACTGTCCATACAATGAAACTCAATGGAGTCCAAAGAACACTAGAACTTAGAAACAAAATAAATATGACAGTGACAATTTTCATTCTTAAGTGAACGGTTCCTTTCAAATATATTAAAATTACAATAAATTGTGGTCTATTTAGAGCACACGCACCAACATAGTCTTAAAAACTGTTTTTGCATGCAAACACACACTCTTGATTGACAGTTTTCCAAACAGCCAGCATGGGGGCTGTGGAAACGGTTTTCTACAGTAGATCCTCAGCTATGCAGTAAAAGAGCCCTCAGGCTTGTACTTACTGTCTCTGCAGAGAGCTTCTCAAACTGGTAGCGGTGCAGTCTCGTTCCCGGTCTCTGTTCCTCTCTTGCTCCGTGGCATTGGCTCCAGCTGACAGGCTTTGGCCAAGCCTCATGTGAGTGTTGGCATTGACACGACGGTCCCGTGGTGGCACGGGTGGTGGTGGGGGCGGGGGAGCCGGAGCCAGGATGGGTATCGGGATGGGCCCGCTGTTGTGAGTCTTATAAGCATAGACTTTGGTGGAGGTTGCAGCGTTGGAAGTGGGTGGCTGGACGGGAGGTGGAGGTGGGGGCAGGCAGGGCTGTCGGTCCAACCTCAGGTCTTTGTTCTCCTGGCTGAGCCGGTCCAGCTGCACTTCAAGCTCCTCAATGCGCCGCCGTTGAGTTTCCAGAAGCTTCTGTTGGCTCTCGATGATGTTGTTAAGCTCCAGCAGGTATTCCACTGCCCGGTTAGGACTTTCCGGGCTGCCCTGCCCAGCATCCATTCTGATGGACACCTGCGTGACAGTCACCGTCTGCCGGGACAAGCTTCTGGGATCACCCCGTAAGAGGAAGCTCTCCCCCCCCCACGTGGAGCGGGTGGGGGGGAGAGATGGAAATGTGTTGGCGTTAGAGTTGGGTAACCAGGCTAAAATAGTCAGTGGTTTTAATCTGAGATACCCTCAAAGTTAAATTCAGTTTTGGAAGTCACAGTACTGGAAAGGGATGAAGAAATTCCATATTGGGAATTTGTATTCACATTCAAAGGATGATAATGTTAATTTGTTTGTTGGTTTACGATGGGTGTGAGCATGTGTTTGTGTATGTGTGCATTGCTATTCTTCCATCAAGCATGCCATTTTTCCACTGCCACCAAAGAATCGTGGAATTGAGATCAAAGCCAGTTTGCAGAAATTAACTTCATCAGTCATTCAGCCAGATGTTACTCATTTGGTAATAAAAATGAACAAAAAAAAACTAATTTGATAGTCACAGGACATTCCAAGCACCTCAAGTCCAAGGTAAGGATGCGACACAAAAAGCCAAGTCAGCGAATATCCTTTAAACAGGAAGGAAAGCCGATTTCCTTTTCGCCCATTTCTCTGGTGTGCATCCTCTTCCGTTTCTCTTTCAAATGTGGAGTTGAAGCACTGCAGCGGTTTTCTGGCCGTCTATTCATGACTCATATTCCAGACTGAAGTGTTTGGGAGTCATTCTATTCCAGAGGCGATTGTGATGAAAAGGTAGAGAGAGAGAGAGAGGGGGGGAGAGCGAGCGAGAGAGAGAGGGACCAAAGTTCTTCTGATAAATCCACTGCAATTCTAAATTGGCTTCTGGGAGGTGTGCGCATGTCTTTCAGAACAACCCAGTTTCCCCCTTCTCTCTTTGCACCTTCATTACAAAACCAAGATCTCTTCATTCAAGCCATGAATATAGCTTATCATTATGCAACTTAAGATGGCATAAAATGTCCCACGCATGCATTTCGACTCATTGCAAAGTCCGTTCATCACAATATTTGGTTATTTCATAACACACTATTTCTTTGCACCTTCATTCTATTATTTCTAACCCTAATTTCACTTCAGTGTAAAATAATCGCATCTATCATTAATGTTTCATGCACGCATTTGTCGTTTACTCACGAGCGGTTTCACACTTATTGCCCAGACGGTCCTCGAAGACAATCGCGCATCTCCAACGCGTACAGCTGCGCGATGAGGCGATGTGTAGAACGCGTCCCAAAGAGATGGCATCGAAGTCGATTACATCTCCAAATTAGACGTTCCAACGCAAAAAAAAAAATCGGGGATTTTTATGAGTTTTAAACGAACAAATGATTATTGGTTTTCTGTTGCGGTTGCTCGCAACGCGTTCCTCCCCATCAACTAAATTTCGAGAGGAAATACAATCCTTGCAGCAGGATGTCCACTGCCTGTCGAGTTTTATGTCGTTTTGTGTAATCAGCGCAAAGGCGCTCCGGTCCCGAAACAGCTGAGACGCGCAATACAGCGTCCGCGTGCTCGTCCACACAGTGTCAAGCCGATGCGCGCGAGATCATTAAATAACACCCATGCTGATGGAGCACAGCTGTCACTATCATTTTTAAGACAATTTATGGAGACTGCGTTGCATGACAACTAATTAAACTACCCAATACGGTTATGTCTCCCAGTATGTGACAGATGTCATTGATGCCAGTGACTAAAGATATTCGTTCATTAATGAACTGCTCACATGTTGAACGGGCATGCTTTCCCTTCTGATGCTCCTTGGACAGCCCTGCACCTGGCGCCCCTCGCCGCCATTCGGTTTCACCGCAGTGTCCACATGAGTCTCGATCGCTAGTTTCGCAGCATGTCGATGATGCCCAGCGCTTCTCGCCGTGGTAAAGTGTGATGCAGGGGTTAAATTCATTTGAGTGAGTCAGAGGGAATATCTTTTTTTTCTTTTCAATCGAAGCGCTGACGTTAGTCCGAGCGTGTAGCGCTAGAGGAACATGCCAGAGAAACTGTGTCCTTGTTGTCGGCCATTTTGGAACGCGGTAACATTCATTTCGACGGGCGAGTGGCTTCTTGCGCTGAGCCAAAATGAGTGTAGTTTCTCTCTCTCGCTCGCTCTCTCGCTCGCTCCCCTACCCATACACCTCAAGATTCAAACAGAAGGCTGTGTGGTGCATTTAATCTGCAGAAAAAGCAAGCCAGCATAGATTTACACATTGAGGCAATGTTGCGATGGAGCACAGCTGTCACTATCATTTTTAAGACAATTTATGGAGACTGCGTTGCATGACAACTAATTAAACTACCCAATACGGTTATGTCTCCCAGTATGTGACAGATGTCATTGATGCCAGTGACTAAAGATATTCGTTCATTAATGAACTGCTCACATGTTGAACGGGCATGCTTTCCCTTCTGATGCTCCTTGGACAGCCCTGCACCTGGCGCCCCTCGCCGCCATTCGGTTTCACCGCAGTGTCCACATGAGTCTCGATCGCTAGTTTCGCAGCATGTCGATGATGCCCAGCGCTTCTCGCCGTGGTAAAGTGTGATGCAGGGGTTAAATTCATTTGAGTGAGTCAGAGGGAATATCTTTTTTTCTTTTCAATCGAAGCTCTGACGTTAGTCCGAGCGTGTAGCGCTAGAGGAACATGCCAGAGAAACTGTGTCCTTGTTGTCGGCCATTTTGGAACGCGGTAACATTCATTTCGACGGGCGAGTGGCTTCTTGCGCTGAGCCAAAATGAGTGTAGTTTCTCTCTCTCGCTCGCTCTCTCGCTCGCTCCCCTACCCATACACCTCAAGATTCAAACAGAAGGCTGTGTGGTGCATTTAATCTGCAGAAAAAGCAAGCCAGCATAGATTTACACATTGAGGCAATGTTGCTCATTCAGTGCAGTCCAAATTAAAATTTCAGTCAGCAACAGGTAGCCTACATAAAATAAAATAAAAACTTGAACGGTTAATGTGAGCGTAAAATGATGACAGTGCCTAATATGAATATTTTATTTGGTGTTATAATTTTCACTGCAGCAAAAACCGCAGACAAGTAGGCTAGCTTTCAGCTTTTACATAAATTTTAGGATGTTCCGTGTGCTGAATCACTCTCATGCTCTCACTGCTTTCAGCATCCACATTTAACCATCCATTTTTTTTTCTTACTTTCTTCCACCCACATGTCCTGCCCTCTCTTTCAGCTTAACTGTGTGTGAGTGAAAGGGATGTGCTAAGCACATGCAGGAAAAGGAGACCGCTATGTTGTGGTTTACTTTACCATTAGGGCTTAATTTATCTATTTTAATAGCAATAAGAATCCAGTGATGCCACGTTAAGGGTATAATTATGCTTCTGTCAACAGTTTCTCAATTGAATCCACCAATACAGTGCAGTGTGACATGCATAAACTCATGCTAGCTGTGTTGTACACCCTAGGGTGTGTCTCAATCAGCTCCCTAGTTCAGTAGTCAAGTGAGGCAGACATTTCAAAGACTGTTCCACTGTCAAAGTCAATCCAGTGATAAATTCCCACAAAAAAACTAGTAAGCATGATTCTCAAAAATGCTGTTTAGGTAGGCAGCTCACTGGTTTTTGAAGACACTCTGCTGACTTCTGGGTCCAGGATTAATCTTTACCCATGGCATTCTGCGTCACTGCTCACCAGCTCATTCTATGCCCTCTTCTTAAAGTTCATGGAAAACGTGCTTGTGTGTGAGAGTCTGCGCTCTGCACGGGTGAATTGGGCACACTTCGCTCATATAGAGCATACTGATATCCACTGTTTATGTAAGAGGTGCATGCAGAGGAGAAAAGAATTGCTGAGGGGGAAAAAAAACGATTGATGGAGAGAAATCCATTTAATTTCTTACACTCCCAAACAGAATCCTTAATTATTCAACTGCATAATTCTCTGTGCATTTTGATTCATCTTCATTGTAAATTTATCTATCCAAATGCAATCTTGAATGTAGTTTCGCCCTCTTTTTTTGGTATTCCTTTTCTTTTCATCCCCTTACATCCTTCATGTTTTTCATCTCTATTGCGCTTTTTTATGTCTCTGACACCAGTCATAAAAAGAAAGTTGGAGAACATTGTGAAGATCTGAGCTTCAAAACTACTGTCATGTTTTCAACCCTCCCCATCTCTTCCTCTCTCTCCCCACAGGGCAACCACAGCGTTTGTGCTCTCACACTGAGCTTTCTATTCCCTCTTAAATGCTTTAGGAACACTTCCTATTCTTTAACTATTCATTCACAAGAAGCAGCATGTTATATAAGGAGCTTCCTCAACATGTCAAATCGGTTTTACAGTTGATCTGATATTTGCTCTGCAGCTGTGGTGGCTTTATGTGGTCTGGTCCAATTGTTGTCTCATTCTGACAGTGACATTAGCGCTTAGATAGCAGTGGCCGCGCTCCATTAAACAAAGGGCAGGAGGGAGGATTCGACATGGAACAATAGTTGGTTTGTAACACTAATGAAGTCACATTCCAACATGTGCCGCAATTTTATCTTTTGTGCTTACAGAACTGAAGGCTATCATTAACGTCTGGATGGAAAGAGATGAGAGAACGAGTGTGTATTTTCTTCAAGGTTGATGGCATCATATCGCACAGCACTTCACTAGAGACAAACCTGAGCTGTGACATTATTAAACAGGGAAAACCTCCATTTTACACATTTACAAATCCTTCAAAATGAGAATAGGCACTGGTAGAACACCTACTGTAATATAATAAAGTTTCATTGATGAACAAAATATTAGCAAAATGGGAAAAAATGTCATTTTGTCAGAATACCCAGCAAATTGTGAGACATTAATGAAAGACACTTTTTAGATCCAGACAGAAATTATATCTGCCTTCCTCAATACCTGATCAACAGCCTAGCATGCTATCATGATATCTTATTCAAGATAATCAGTAACGAGCTTGGCTGCATATGAATATGCATACTTAACTTAGTATGGTGAAAACAGTAAAAAAAAAAGTCTGAATTCACAGTATTCATAAAACAGTAAGCAAAAAGTACACAGACTGCTGTGACTTCCAGTGAGATTCTGAAGAGCAAATCGAATTTCATTTCATGCTATCCCATGAGGCCACGGGAGAGGAGCTCTGAAAAAGTGCGCTGTAGGTCATACGACAAAGACAACATGACGGATCCAAAATTACTATATACAACATACTTTTTAAAGGCTGCAAAGCACTTGTACAGTACAAAATAAGTACCTACAGTACTCAGAAAGTATGCAATTTTGGTAAGTATGCAAAGCGCTATGATAATTTTGTTGGCTAAGCTGTTAGCGTGCTAAATAAAGAACAAACTAGTAAAATAAGGAAAATTAAATTCTTAATTTGACCATTTTAGCTATGTAATTTAAAAGATGTTTGTTATGATTAAGACTAAAAATTTATTTCTAATCACTGAATAAAGCATGCTAACCAGCCAACTCCTGAAAATTGTAAATTGCAAATGGAAATAGGACATGAATTTACAATGGACTACAAAAACATTCTCATTTCTTAGGGTCCACCACCTGCCACTGACACACATACAATATACAGGCTAACTGCATAATGCGCAACGTATCAGAGACGCTGTAATATACAGCCCTTGTGTACATGCACTTATCGCCGATTATACTTCATATGTGAGTGACACAAACCCTCCTCCTCTCATCTGAAGCAGCCTGTAGCTTGCTGATTAAAAAGGTCAACATGACATTTCCCTGGTGCTCAACATCCAGCCCCCTTCTGCTTCCCTGAGCAGCACACATGCACGCCCCAGCAACTTGTCGGTTTTTCAGGCATATGTTACATGCGCTCTAAAAATAAAGATGTCGTGATCTATCAGATGCATATTATTGACTCTTGTCAGCTGATACATGTTTAAATCAGGGGATTAAAAAAAATCTGCTTCTCAAAAATGACCAAATTCTCAATGTTATCTGAGTTTTCCCATATGCTGGGGCAAAATAGAGGGTGGAAGGATGAGGCACAGCAGCCCCTGTTCGCCCTCCCGTTTCATAGTTAACATGGTGTAGGGCATGGTGTATAATTAGTGAGAGCAATTAGAATAGAGAGAGAGAGAGAGAAGGCTTCTACTGTTATTCCCACAGGCCTGCTCGCACTCTGAAGAGACAAGTGTGATAATCATATTTTCAAATGTATTTTGATGAATGCTAGTATGTGCTTTTGGAACAAGACTCAGTAGAGAGAGAGGAAAAAAAAAATTTGTTCCAACTCATGCAGCTGCATGAGTACCGAACCTTTGATCATGTAAATTTGTATTGTGAATTAATGAACACAACAGTTGTTGTTTTTTTCAAAACCTGGTGTGGTACCTAGATGTTTAGCATTTTTACAACAACATAAGTATTCTTGTATCCTTCAGCTACTAGACAATTTTAGTATGTATACTCAATGAGTTAAGAAAAAATATCCGAGATGGTGGAGGACAGAAGCGCAGAATATAAATACAGTTTATGTATATTTTACTTAACACCCTGTTGAAAAAAACAGCATATGCTGGTTAGGTATGTTTTGACGCTGGGATGCTGGTTTAAACTGGTCCTTTGCTGGTTTAAGCTGGTTTATGCTGGTCCTTTGCTGGTTTATGCAGGTCCTTTTGCTGGTTTATGCTGGTCATGTGCTGGTTTAAACTGGTCCTTTGCTGGTTTAAGCTGGTTTATGCTGGTCCTTTGCTGGTTTATGCAGGTCCTTTTGCTGGTTTATGCTGGTCATGTGCTGGTTTAAACTGGTCCTTTGCTGGTTTAAGCTGGTTTATGCTGGTCCTTTGCTGGTTTATGCAGGTCCTTTTGCTGGTTTATGCTGGTCATGTGCTGGTTTAAACTGGTCCTTTGCTGGTTTAAGCTGGTTTATGCTGGTCCTTTGCTGGTTTATGCAGGTCCTTTTGCTGGTTTATGCTGGTCATGTGCTGGTTTAAACTGGTCCTTTGCTGGTTTAAGCTGGTTTATGCTGGTCCTTTGCTGGTTTATGCAGGTCCTTTTGCTGGTTTATGCTGGTCATGTGCTGGTTTAAACTGGTCCTTTGCTGGTTTAAGCTGGTTTATGCTGGTCCTTTGCTGGTTTATGCAGGTCCTTTTGCTGGTTTATGCTGGTCATGTGCTGGTTTAAACTGGTCCTTTGCTGGTTTAAGCTGGTTTATGCTGGTCCTTTGCTGGTTTATGCAGGTCCTTTTGCTGGTTTATGCTGGTCATGTGCTGGTTTAAACTGGTCCTTTGCTGGTTTAAGCTGGTTTATGCTGGTCCTTTGCTGGTTTATGCAGGTCCTTTTGCTGGTTTATGCTGGTCATGTGCTGGTTTAAACTGGTCCTTTGCTGGTTTAAGCTGGTTTATGCTGGTCCTTTGCTGGTTTATGCAGGTCCTTTTGCTGGTTTATGCTGGTCATGTGCTGGTTTAAACTGGTCCTTTGCTGGTTTAAGCTGGTTTATGCTGGTCCTTTGCTGGTTTATGCAGGTCCTTTTGCTGGTTTATGCTGGTCATGTGCTGGTTTAAACTGGTCCTTTGCTGGTTTAAGCTGGTTTATGCTGGTCCTTTGCTGGTTTATGCAGGTCCTTTTGCTGGTTTATGCTGGTCATGTGCTGGTTTAAACTGGTCCTTTGCTGGTTTAAGCTGGTTTATGCTGGTCCTTTGCTGGTTTATGCAGGTCCTTTTGCTGGTTTATGCTGGTCATGTGCTGGTTTAAACTGGTCCTTTGCTGGTTTAAGCTGGTTTATGCTGGTCCTTTGCTGGTTTATGCAGGTCCTTTTGCTGGTTTATGCTGGTCATGTGCTGGTTTAAACTGGTCCTTTGCTGGTTTAAGCTGGTTTATGCTGGTCCTTTGCTGGTTTATGCAGGTCCTTTTGCTGGTTTATGCTGGTCATGTGCTGGTTTAAACTGGTCCTTTGCTGGTTTAAGCTGGTTTATGCTGGTCCTTTGCTGGTTTATGCAGGTCCTTTTGCTGGTTTATGCTGGTCATGTGCTGGTTTAAACTGGTCCTTTGCTGGTTTAAGCTGGTTTATGCTGGTCCTTTGCTGGTTTATGCAGGTCCTTTTGCTGGTTTATGCTGGTCATGTGCTGGTTTAAACTGGTCCTTTGCTGGTTTAAGCTGGTTTATGCTGGTCCTTTGCTGGTTTATGCAGGTCCTTTTGCTGGTTTATGCTGGTCATGTGCTGGCAAAGGACCAGCACAAACAAGCAAAAGGACCAGCATAAACCAGCTTAAACCAGCAAAGAACCAGTTTAAACCAGCAAAGGTCCAGCATAAACCAGCATCCCAGCGTCAAAACATACCTAACCAGCCTATGCTGTTTTTTTCAACATTGCATACTAATAAAAATAGTTCAGTCAAATTAAAATGCATTATTTGTACTGTATGATGTATGAAGTTTTTGTGCGTATAAAGTGATGTTGTTAGCTTAGCAACATGTGCTAATACCAAACTGTGGGCTAGTGGAGAGCTGTGTTTTTCATGTAAGGAGCACTATTTGTAACAAACAAAGTTTGTCATTAAGAGTTGCTTTCTGTGTAGTGTGTTCCAAATCAGATTTTAATTTGTTAGGATGTTGTCTGAGGGGTCGTTTACGCATAACACAGAGCTTTTTCCTGTTGTTTTTCTATGTAAACGTGCTAGCTGGATGTGTTTAACCATTGTGTTTGAATCTTTTGCATTATCTTACAAATGGCACAGCGTTCTAAAAACAAATTAAAATAAGTTCAACTGCAAAAAACTGCCCGTCATTTTGTGTTTTTATTAAATGCACAAAAGTGTATTCTACATGACTCAACAGAAACATTCACGTTCACACAGAAACATTTTTGCATGGCGTTGAAAAAAAAGGCACTTAACTTAAAATCAGTTAAACTTTTAAAAAATGTATCTCAAGACCTTGTGTTTTTTTTTTTTTAATTCCACTGCCCTGCATCATGCATTTCATGGATTTAAACGTGAAAACTGTACGAGGAGCCCCTTAGAATGTACTATATTCATACTATATTCATATGTACAGTAGACACATGGTGAGGTACAGATTTTATGTGTCTGTGTATTGTAGGACCAAATGTTGTGTGATATTGAGAGATCTGTTTGATATTTTTCTTCAGTAGATGGTGAATATGTAGGATGCTGGATATTGTATGTGTAGGAGTTTATTCCCAAGTGGTTCAGTAATGTGTGCGAGTACTCGCCTGTTGAAATGCAGAGCCTTGAAATTCCAAGGGCACACGCTTCCTAGATGATTAGCGTGGTTCACGCTAGCAATCACCAACAAAAAGTTTGACAGGTTTTTTCAGAGATAGGTACTTTCCATAGCAATTTAAAAGAAAATGTACTGCACATTAATGAGTCAAACAGACATGTTGGAACACCGTTGAGAATTTAAAGAAAATTATTGAGAACATGGCATTAAAATCAAATTATCATCAGTAACCATATCTAATGATACTAATTTATATTGCTGCTTAGAAAGGGAGATTTCAGAATTTTTCAGTGAAAATCTAATCTGTATTTTTATCCTTTTTTAAAATATCACTATTAGCTTAGCAACATGCTAACAAACCAAACCCAACTAAAATCAACTGTGGCCTACGTAGCTCACTAGGCTTTGGTACCAGGCTATAGAGAGTGGAAATGAGCAAACACATTTTTTTCCCATTTTATTCAGTTTATTTCTGTTACTGCATGTCATTATTCATAATTCAAAACTCCTTGTTGATGCATTCAAAAACAATACAGTATCTTCACACATATCAAGAGCAACAATTAAAAACCTGTACATCTGTGTTCAAGGTGTCCCCTCACGGACTGCTATTTACACACTCCGCATCTTCCCTGCAGAGGACGCCACTAAAATAACGACTACTCGAGGTCTCGCTTCAGACCTGGCAGGTAAAAATCTGCAACACACTGCTGCCTGCTTCCTCATTCTCTATACTTGAGAGTGCTGTCTACGCTAAGTCAAAATGAAGGAAAGGACTCTTATGCTATAAAGGAAGTACAACCTTTACACAGGAGATGAAAGAATAATTGTTTAGCCCCATCTGAACACTTGAAACTGTTTTAAATGCATTCCGCTGGCTTGCGAGTGGGGACCGTCATATGCACTGAATGGGGGAAAGCAAAACAGTGACTGCAGCCAGCCAGTTGGAGAATCAGCACCAATGGAGATTAAGAGATCATTAGAAATCAGACCGGGCGGCTGGTGCAGCGGTTACTTCCTTTATACGACAGAATGTCCTCTGCTTTCATTATCGTGGGCCAAGCTGTCTGGCACACAGGGGTGTCAAAAGCATTGAGAAATTATGCTGAAGTATGGTTTACAGTATCTAGTTAAAAACTTTCTTGAGTGGAAGTACAAAAGTTTGCACATGTAATTGTTCCTAGTATTTAAAAGTACATTTCTTAGCTCTAGAAGTAGACGAGGCATGACAGCGAGATGAAATCACAAGACAGTGGAGATTTTCTCATTTAAGCAAGTTTGTGGTACAACAAACAGAACAGAACAACTCGTTTAATCATAAATGCCTCAATGTTCTGGCAATAAGACTCTTTTCAGCCTGAAATTGTGACATTGTTAAATTAATTGTTAAAGGGGACACTGGATGCAGCCAGTTTGTTATGGGCTGTCTGAGTCTGAAGCTGTGTCATCCAGCGAGCTATTTCAATTTGATTAGATAGCTTGCTATCTGAGCTATCGATTTTTCAAAACGCTTTAGAAAACTGATTTGGGCCGACTAGCAAAACAAACTTGTAGCCAATCAGCAGTAAGGGGCGTGTCTACTCATGATGTGGAGGAGAGAGTGTTCAGTGCACAGGACGGACATTAGCCGAGCCAAGCGACAGAAAGATTGAGATGGCAGATAAAAAACAAAAGAGGAAAACGTCTGCGGAACAAAAGAAGGCTTAAGGCAATAAGGCAAGAAGTAGGACCCGTGTAAATATCGGATCAGCTTTCCAGCACTGGAGAGAACTCAAGGAGCGGAAGGCCTGCGATCGGACTCTGAGGTTGCTTTGTTTTTTCTCGATAGTTGAGTAACACCGTGTCTGCGCCGCAACAGCTAAAGTCCATCTAGTACACTGGACACGACAAAGCGACCATTGAAAATCATTTGAAATTTGTGTCTATACGTCATGAATAGAACGCAGCAGCAGTTTTCTGTCGGGGATTTGTCGCGTCGTGCCGCATCCAGTGTAGACCATAGATATGTATATATATCTATGGTGTAGACAGCATCACTGATTATAATGAGTTCCATAGTATTTTGTCGCGCCACGCCACTCGTGTCCGATGTAGACACAGTGTAACATTGGTTTTGCTTTGTTTCACAGAACTAATCTTTGCCTGGGTTGCGTACGTATGTGTGGGGCGGAGCGAGACCCTTTTGGGGTAGGGGTGTGTTTGTTTTGGTGATTTCAAATGTCAACATTGGCTACCAGAAATCGCTTACCCCACCTTTAAGACCACCTCCGAGCCATATACAGAGTCCAAGGCAGCAATTCACACATCTTGTGTCGATATGCCCCACGGAAGAGATGGGTGGGGTGAGCAGTAGCTCATTATCACTTAGAGAAATGCACCGAAACGAGTCGCTGTGAACAGACCTGTTTTTGACAAGGTAAAATAAATATTCCAACTTGTGGAATATAGGCATCCAATATCCCCTTTATAAAAAGCCTAAATTGATGATATAGATGTTTGACATGTGAGTATAGTTGTTAATAGCAATGTTATTTTGGAATAATTTTTTATCCTTAATTATTATTTATTGTATAATTTATATTTATTTCAGTTTTAGTAATTTTAGCACATAGACTTATTTTATTTCAGTTAGTTGCCAAGGCAATATGAAAAATTAAATTTTTTTCAAGTTTACATTTTTCCTCTATTATTTTTTAGTTTATTCCAGTTAATGAATACATTTTTTAAACAGTTTTAGTTAATAACAACACTGGTTTATAAACTGATCACCAACTGTTTTCTCCCTTCAGTCGTATTAGTCTTCAACAATGCATATATACCGGTAATATAAACAATACATTTTACACAACACATTTCAACTTTCAGGTTTTTGTCATGATGGCCAATGAAATAATGTACTTTTTAAATAATTAAATTGTACAGAGTAATAAAAAATAAGATTTTTCTTACAAATGCAATTCTGTAAATATTCAGTTTTAATTAATACTTATAGTAATGAAGTACAATCGCTCAAGTACTTTACACCCCTGCTGCCTCCTATCCTATATTTCTAGAATATAGATATAAAACATGCCCTTTTCTTTCCTCTTTACAAATAAAATTGTTCTTGTTCTGTACAATGGCTGACTCCTTACAAGGCCAATATAGCAAATTCAAGTTGAAAATTCAAAGCTGAAACACTCCGTTTGTGTTTTGACATTTTAAAAGCGTCAAACTCAGAGGGCCAAACGCCCATCTGGATTTCTCTCGGTAGAGGGAAAGAGCATGACATCATTGATTCGCATTTAATGGCACATTTGCACTGATAGGAACCTTGCAGACATTATTATAAAAAACATTGCATCATTGAATTCATATATCGGTTGGCTCAGAGTATGGCTTGTCCTTGAGACTATATACATCTCTGACTACTGAACATCTATGGGTCTAAACTGTCTCCAGTACAAGGAAACCTATATGGGGTGGGACAAATGTTCAGTGGGCATGCTAATTGTTATTTTTGTGGTCTTTTTGTCTCTCAATCTTGCTTTTAAAGGGGTCATATGATGCGATTTCAAGTTGTCCTTTCTCTTTGGAGTGTTACAAGCTCTTGGTGCATAAAGAAGATCTGTAAAGTTGCAAAGACTAAAGTCTCAAATCCAAAGAGATATTCTTTATAAAAGTTAAGAGTCAGCCACGCCCCCCTAAAACGGCTCGTTCTAACAC
>NW_015505195.1:4980283-5017804 GCF_001515645.1 Sinocyclocheilus grahami
TCAGCTGTCTTAACCGCGGCTTGTGTACTGCATCATCACTGTGTCTGTCATGCAACTCTGTTGCCCTTTCGGGCTTGAACTGATGGTAAAACTAAAGACATTATTAACTGTCTTGATATTTACTTTGAAAGCTTGAAGCTCGCGATTATGGTAAGGGGTGTTACATTTCCGACGCGTGCTTGTGGTGTTCGGCCAATCACAATGCACTGGGTCAGCTGGCCAATCAGAGCAGACTGCGCTTGTCAAAGGAGGGGGCTTTGTTGAAAATTACTTGTTTGAGAGAGGTGGGGCATAGAGTACCTACAATAATGTACAGTATTTGAAAAATAATGTTTTTTGAACATTAAAGCATGTCAACATACTCTGTTACACCAAATACACAAAATAATGATCTTTAAAATAGCATCATATGACCCCTTTAATATGTTGTTGAAGAGGTCATGAAGAGGAATATAAAAGAGGGCCACAGTGGGCACTAGGGGGCAATCAAGCTGTCAGATCAGATTCCACATTTTGAATAATTTGAAACCGGCAAGATGTTCTATAAAACATTGCGATTGGCCTCCTGGGCTGTGGAATACAGTATCATGCCATGGGGATATTTGATTTCATTGTAAGTGCCAGTGCTATTAAAACTAGTATACTCACTACAGACATGCAAGATTGAATTCTAAGAATCATTTTATATATCAAGCTTCTCGTCAAGCCAGTGGGCACCTCGGTTTAAAATGCTGCATGTGTCTCAGGATAACTCGACAGTGCTGTATATTTCTGATATGTGAGACGTTGGGGCAATCGAGAATACAGTTTACAAAAAAAAATAAAAATTATGTACAATAAGCTTGTTTTGTCATAAGACTTGCTACAGTAAGGGAAATGCTACAGATTTAATGTTTTGGAAAACAAACTAAATCTTCCCCTTCACAGAAATAAACCCAAACTAAACATTTAGAAGGCTCATCCCAGTTTCTGTACAGCACGTGCTGATGCCCATGGGATAATCAGGTACAAAGTCAACAACAATACCCAGGCTGGTTGAAGATTCTGAGAGCAGTGAACTTCAGATGACACCTCAGATGTACAGCTGAACGCTGTGTAATACTCGTGTATAAGCCCTGATTTAAAGTGTTAACACGTAAGATCGTTGTATCACTTTTCCGAATTGCAAATTGCTAAATGCTTACAAAGCTGCGCATGGCAACAGAACTTGCAAGTGATCTTCTATGTAAGCATTTGTTGATATGTTACAGCACAGTAAAGATCTCCAGTGATAAATTAAAACACATTGGATTCTATTTTTAAAATCTGCAGGATAAAATTCTGACTTATAATACTGTTCTTTAGAATATTGAAATTCATATAAATCTACTTGATAAAATACTATAGGCTAGTATTAAAAAAAATCAAATGTATGTATATAGGGATGCATTTCATTCTAATTAATTTATCACAGATGATTTTACTGTGCATATTTCTATCACTCAGCTTTCCGATGAGCTTGCCTAGAGCTTTGCTTGGTATGACACAGAACAGAAAGAGATAGCACTTATTGCTCAGACAGTTCTGAGGTAAAGATCAATGCATAAGCTGGTGGTACAGCATGTCTGATTATCACCGGAGCTCCTTTAAATTTTCGGTTTTGATTCACCAACCTGCCTGTGTATTTCAACAGTACACAAAATTACGAATCTCATGTCTTAGGTAGAAAAATTCTACCGCAATTTTTGATCAGTAAGTCTTACAAAATGCATAGAAGACCTGTATCAAAATGCCCTTTTTCCTTCTTGGTTTTTCTTGTTTTTATTTTTGTCTCCTGAAATGAAGATTCCGCATGATGCTCGATGCTGATTGGAGGAGGGCTTGGGGATGAGGCCCGAACAAGCCTTCGTTTTCTCATTTTCGCGATTTTTCAGAATGTCAAGGGCAATGAAATGGGTCTGAAATATTTAATCGGAAAGCATACAAACGCAAAAATAAAGTATCACAATGGAAAAAAATTAAAACTGGGTCCTGATTTTGAGCTTGAGGGAAGTCTATGTCTCGTATAAAGGAATATCGCATGAGGCACTTGTAATGGCTCTCTTTCACTTTGACTCATTTAGCTGAAGTTTAGCAGAGCGTGTGCAGAATACTTCCCCCAACTTGTGAACCAAGTCTTGCAAAGATATAGATGTTAAAGAGGCAGAACAGTATTGTGTTGCACACTTTCTACTATGCTACGTCTTATGGTCTTTTAGTTGTATTTGTTTCTCTCTCTTTTTTTTTTTTTTGGTAAACACTGGCTAAAGAAGCAGAAGGCACCTGGAGAGGTTTGATACGGCTCACTGGCCTTATAATAACATTTTAGTTCTGTTTTCTTCCTTCCCCCCTCTTTCAACAGCAAGACCACTGCACACACAGCAGAGGAGGGGTTACAGTCCAGTCACAAACAGCAAGCAGCTAATAAAATCTCTTAAATCACTTAGTCCTGCTCCTGAAGATCTGTTTTCGATCTAGTTTACTTTCAGATATGTAGCTCTTCAGGGGCACGGCTCAGCAGCCTTAAATAAATCTTCCTTTTTATAATAGAATTTTTGTTACATTCTTAAGAAAATACATAGAAAAGATGCAAAATAAAAAATGATATGAAAAACAGACACATGCTATGAAGGACACCATGAATCATAGATGCATACTAACTGACCTTGCAGCTACTATCATGCTAGCCACACAGTAATGGCAGCATTTGCTCATTTTCTCTCCTTGGCCATTGGATGGCGATAAAATCAAGTGTTGATCGGCCTGGATGAAAGAACTATGCGGTGTCTGAATGATTCCAATACAACAATTCTAGTATTATATAGATATGAATTTGAGACAGAAAAGGGACGGATGGGATGGTGGTAGTGTATTGAAAACCACAGATATAGAGATAGAGCAGGAGAGGCTGGATGACAGAGTGTGTGTGTGTGAGAGAAAGTTAAAGAGATAGTTTACCCCCAAAAGAGTACAAATCTGTCATCATTTTGTAATACTCAATACGTTCCAAACCTGTATGACTATTTTCTTCCATGAAACACACAAGGAGAAATTTTAAAGAAAAGGATGCAAAAGCATCATTAAAGGATCATGAAGGTGAATATCAATCATAAAATTGGTTCATTTGGCTTAAGAACTAAATTACATTCAAATGTTATTAAAAGTCAATATGATATGTGATAGTATTGTGTGAAGAACAGATCACGATCTCAGTTGTTTGGCACAGTCCACCCAAAAAAGAAAATGTTGTCATAATTTTTGGGTGGACTATCCTTTTAAAGTGCAATCACATTAGCGCAATTTTGCAAGCAAAAATGGTCTATTGTAAATTGTCAATAGTGTAGCTTTGTATGAACCACAGCTCACACAAAATTCACTTTAACACCAAGCAGGTTTTTGTTGGTAAACGTAGCAAATTCACATGATCAACTGAAGTCGTTGCGAAATACACATTGGGAAATCTTACATGAAATTCCAGATGGTGTGGATTCCTATTAAAATGATGAAAATAGCTAAAATTGCAAAAAATAGCTGAACAATGGTAAATAAGACAGCACCTTTATTCACTAAAATCTAGCTCTCTTTGCCATGTTATTTCATGAGAGAAGTAGCACAGATTCATAAATAAATCCTTTTTTTTAATCACTTGATCAGTCACAAAAATTGACTTAAGACTTGGAATATAGTATACAAGTTGTATAAAGCATTTTTGGTGCTTTTGCATCTTTTTTTAATCTTAAAAGCTTCAGTACCCATTCATTCATGTGAAAAAGTGCAACTACCACAATTCTTATAAATAAATTCTTATAAATAGTCATACTGAATTGGAACGTCATGAGGTTGAGTTTTTAGGTGAACTATCCCTTTAAAGAGATAGCATTAGGACCACAGTCCTCCCTTATTCTGGCTCAGCCTTTTCCCCTCTAAAACCTGAGAGAGTTTGTGAGGGCTGGGGACTAGCCAGGGTCCCGGGGGTGTTGTCGGAGATCCAGGAGCCTGTAGAGGGCTGATGGCATCCAGGGGCCACTGTGTCCCCGAGAATGCGATGCTGGCTGCAGACACACTGACTTCAGAGAAGCTGTGAGCCGATTCTGCGCCCGATCCATCATCGTCATTGTCCAAAGGCATGAGGAAGGAGAAAGGTGTGTGCTGTGTGACCTCCATTGTGCTGGTTCTATTGTGATCACTCTTTTCTCTTCTGACACTTCCTCTCTCTTTCTCTCGGTGTGTTGGGAGACCATTCTCTCTCTCTGAACTAACATCCTTCACTTTTCCTCTTCTCTCTCCAACGCTATTACTTTTTTGCCTTTCTTGTCGTTGTTCCTCTTCTCCCTTCCTTCCCCCCCGTGTGTTGTCCTCATCCTCTTCTCTCCGTGGCCCCTCTCAGCTCCTCAGCGTGCCGGGTAAACTCCGTGAACGCATCTGTTGCTCTCTCCTTCTTCCTGCCGACCGGGAGCTACCAGCCATACTACCATCTTCCGCCCAGCCCCACTTGCTTTCCTCCGTTCCTCTTCCTCTGCTCCTTCCCCCTGATTCCCTCCTTTCCTTCCCCCTCCTCTCTCTCCTCTCTTGTCCACTGTCATCCACCCATCTGCTGCTCCTCAAAGGAGAGCGATCCACTGTAGCCATACGTGGCTCTTTGGAAAAGAGGGAGGAGGGGGAAACGGCTCCAGCTTCACGGTCTGAGGAGGAGAAAGAGACAGCTGAATGATAAAACATTATCTATAAAAAACAACTACAAAACAAGGTGTCAGATAAGGGTTGGATGATGGAGAAGTGGGTGGATGAATGAGAGCACAACCATGTGATGTACTAATAACTGTTCAGATCAGTAAGGGGTTATTCCATGGAAGCTCAGCCTCAGTAAAGGTCTGTGATGGAGGCGGTGGGCGAGAAATGTGTTTGCTGCTTTTCTGAGTGCTTGACTAAACTACATTGTCAGTGAAACAATATATATATATATATATATATGCAGAATGTTGAAGGGAGTATGACAACTGTGAGATCTCGAAGTGAACATTAAGAAAGACAAAATGACAACCAACAGGAACGAGGAACTGTTACCAACCGCATATTTTCTGTCCGGCCGATGACATAGAAGCAAGGCTCGCCCTGCTTCGAGTTAGTCATACAAAGAGATAAGCTGGAAAGCTCCACTGGACGAGAGTTCAAGAGAGAGAAAGAGAGCGAAAGTATGAAGTAGTGAAAGACAGCAAGAGAAAGAATTAAATAAAGAGAAAAAAAAAACAATGCAGAGTTGCAAAAAGTACAGGTAAGAAGCTTTAGTCTGACCACGGGGGGCACCAAAGGATGGAGCTTATATCCTGAATGCTTTTGGAAAAGCCCTGAATGTCTGTCATAACCTTGTTTTTCCACTAAGTTTTCATGGGAGGATGTATCATTTTAACATATGAGCTCCAAATATCCTCTTACCCACCCATGGCCCTGACTAGAAAAATCTGATCTACAGATATAAACCTGGTAACTTTCAGAGGAAAGCAGAACTTTTGTAAAAATATTTCCAGGCATCTGTCGATCATTACTCATATCAAAACCTAAATTTCTCAAACCCTCTATTCCTATCCATTACTCTGTCTCCCCTCACCATAATCTGGAACGTATCCATTGCCTTTCTTCAGTATAAGGTGTATCCGGGCTCCTCCCTTTCGGATCTGCTCCACGGCCTGGCTGTGTGTCATTCCAGATGTGTTGTCTCCGTTAATCTCCACGAGCTGATCACTCACCTGCAATATGAGTCAGCAAAACCTTCTGTGACTCAGCGTAATGTCAACAACAGAATCTAATCCCAGCATGCCTCAGCATAATTTTCACAACATGACTCAGTACTGCTCCTAGTCACACTTTCAAACATCCCTAACAGAATTAAGTGAAATGTTGTATTCACTGGTGTCCCAATAAAATGAAATTAATGCATGTGTGATAGTTTGTGTATGTGTGTAAACTAACCTGTATTTTCTGACTGCGTGAGGCTGGTCCACCCTCCATCAGACCGAGCACATACAGACCCATGTTATACTCGCTTCCACCTCGCAAACTAAAACCAAACCCTGTTGGCCCCCTCTCAAGATCAACGCTATAATACTGGGAATCCTGTCGAGAGAGAGAGACATTTTCATAAGCAACTTTATGTGGTGTAGGGTATGAAATACTGGAAAGTTGCAGATAACATGCTACACTCATGCAGCTCATAGGACCTCTTATATTAAATAGTAATTATAATAATAATATGATCACACTGTAGGAGCATTTAAAATAAACAATGTGTTCAAAAATGGTGGCCAGTTACAGAGATGCACTTTCCCTACACATATGTGTGAATTTGAACCTAAAGTTTTGAGGTTGATTGTAAAAAAAAGTCTATGGAACAAAATGATTCCACAACCCATTTAAATATATGTGTGCATTTCTGTATGAATGTATGTAGTCTCACCTTTTGCTTGGCACGATGCCCTTTTCTTAACCGACTCTCAGCATCAAAGTCAGGGTACTCAGGAAGATTATTGTCTGAAAAAAATTAATTAAAAAAGACCACTTATTTAGTGTCTTTACACGAGCACTCTCTTGTGGAAACTGTTGAAAATACACCAAAAGGTCTAGCAGAAAGAATATAATAAATAAAATAACATAAAAAGTAACATGAATAAAATTTTTTAATTGATTTAATTATTTATTAATTACTACATAAATGTTAATTAATAAATAATATTATTAATAATAAACTTTATTTACAGAAAGTTTCTCAAGGCACTTTACAAAACAAATACCAAAATGTAAGATATACACAATAAACACAAATATGTATGCATATACACAACAACCATTCAAACGTTTTGAAAGAAATGAATACTTTAATTCAGCATGGATGCAGTAAATTGATAAAAAATGACAGTGAAGAGTTTTACATTTATATATCAAATAAATGCTGTTTATCTTTCGAGCTCTCTATTCATCAAAGAATCCTGAAAATTTTTTATATGTATATGCATATTTTAATCAAATTAAGCAGCACAACTGTTTTCAACATTGATTTTCAAAAATAATTTCTAAAGGATCATGTGACAGTGAAGACTGGAGTAATGGCTGCTGAAAATACAGCTTTGCCATCACAGGAATAAACGACATTTTAAAATTTTAAATATGTTAAAATAAAAACAGTAATTTAAAATTGTAATACTGCACAATATTATAATTTTGATTGTATTTTTGATCAAATAATTGCAGCTTTGATGAGCATAAGCGATCTCTTTCAAAGACATTAAAAATCTTACCAACCCCAAACTTTTGAACGGTAGTGTATGAACAAACATACCACCATTTAAAAACACACAATATAATTTTAAAAGTGAAATTAAGAGCATAGTACGAGTGCGGTGTGCTTACTAGTGTGAGAGCGTGGTATAATGATGAGTCTGAGTGTGTTGCCGGCTCTACGCAGTATCTGTGTGAGGTCTCTGTGAGGCAGCGTGACCACTGATCTGCCCTCCACGGCCTCCAGCTGATCCCCCGGCTGAATCTGACCACTGCGTGCTGCTGGGCTCCCCCGTCGCACCGTCACAAACCTGTGAGACACTAGAGACGAGGCTAAAGAGAAAAAAAGAGACAGAAAGAAAGAGAGATATTCAACCTCTCTTCCATGCAAATAAAACTAAATTCGTTCTACTTTATAATGGGTCACTTAAATTTTTTTTCCATTTGGTAATGCATGAAAAAAGGGGCCCATTTCTAAATGGACTGTATGAATCACTGAATCAAAAGATGGTTATACAGCTGAGAGAACACTGAACAGACTCCTCACTTTCATGTTTACATAACCATGGGACATTCTGGACCACAGAAGTTCTGTGACCTTACTGCCAATCCTAGAGACAGCCACATGACGATTCATTTCATTACTGAATTGATTATGTGCAAAGTTATGCAAATCTCAAAGCTTCAGCAGTTACATTACAGCACAACTCACAGTCCACGCTGAAGCTCTTAAAAGAAACAGTTCACCCAAAAATCGCAATCAGTTTTGAAAGTCATAAGGATGAGCAAATTATTACTTTTTTTTTTTTTGGAGTGAACTATTTCTTCCCACTCAAAAATGAACATTTTGACTTTCATTTCAGAACAATTACTTCATGTTTAATCTGTTCCTCACACAAAACTACCACATTCCTAAAAAAATAAAAAAAGGTTCCATAGAAAAGAAAAATTGAAATAACATGAGGGCGAGTAAATAGTGACAAAGTTTTTATTTTTTTGATGAACTGTCTCTTTAAACACTGAATATTGTGTGTTCTGAATTCCATAGGAAAGAATGATTGAAATCCATATCTACCAAGACACAACTAGGACTCACACCTCTACATGAAAAGAATACATTGTGTGTGCCATTGTTCATTTAAAAGTTTATTTTGACGTTCTCCATAACACTAGAGGGGAAAAAAGCATTGTTCCACACATTTTCACATTTCACAAAGGAGTTTCCAAAGCAAAAATCCTCTCAGAAAGAACAAACCTGCTATAACTCACTAGAATAAACTGTTCCACCTGCTAGTTACAAGGTGGAGCCATCTTGACATAGAAATCCTATGCATCAATCATGTTTATTGTACACCTGTGTTTGTTTAATTATCGTCTTCTCCTCAGTGTGTCCTAAGTTTCACTGTTGTTGTCCTTTGATGGGTCTGTACTCACCCTGTGTAGCCTACTGTTTGCCAAAGACACTTTGAGTATGATGTGTTTTGTTCCACTCCAACCTCGTCTGTCCACATTATTCAGCCTTTCACTCTTGGCCAAACAAGAGGTTGGTTGCCAAGATTGTAATCTCAAAGACCTGCGTACAATTACCCTGAGCGCTTGCCATCATGTTACACAGAGACAGTCAATTAAAGAAAGAAGAGAGAGACATAAAACATCAGACAGCAGACTGAAATACTGCTCTGTTGCTTTAAGCATTCTGCTCCATATACATCTTTGTTGGGAGATGGTTCTGCAATGATGTGAGAATGAAAGGCACATAAACACACCAAATTTAGACTGACATGCAAGTTTTCATAAAAGAGAAACAAGACCACCCCCCACCCCCCAAAAAAAGAAAGAGGCTAAAAGGACATGATTAAGAATAGAAGAAGAGAGGAGCATGTTTTTCCACAGACAAGAGCTGTTATTTATCAAACATGAGCAGAACAAATTTTCCTTAATTTACGTAAATGATTTCTGAAGGATCATGTGACACTGAAGACTGGCGTAATGGCTGCTGAAAATTCAGCGTTGCCACTTGGGAATACATTTTTTTTTTTAATTGTATTAATATTTCACAATATTAGTGTTTTTAATATATGTTTGATCAAATTAATATAGCCTTTGGTGGGCACAGCTCACAGTTTTATTTGTCAACATTTCCTAATCTAATGGTTCCTCAGCTCCTGTGGCATATCGTTTAGCAGGGAAGCTACAGAGACATTCCCAAACACACTTAGCACTGCCACTGGACAGTATTGGCCAGTGAATTGACCTGTTTGTATTGATTGTGCACTTGTATGGGGAAAGCGCCAACAGCGCAGAACAGGCCTGAAATAGTTCATGTTAGCCCTTTAAATGGTCCCATATGCAATCTAGGTCAAAGGTGATAGCTTAGAGCACCTTTTCAAGTGTACAGGCTTGAAGCTGTATGTACAAACCTTTTGTACTTCAACATACAGTATGTCAACTGGGATTCTATGCATTTTAGCCTCCCACTTTGTTGAGGGAACTGCAGAACCACAAAGGTGCACAAGCTCTGATTGTATATTAATAGGAAATGAATGACACAAACAAAGGAATAGTGTTTCCCTGATGCAGTGGGCAGCAGATCTGAATAAATATACTGTATCAGCATGTCATAAAAGAAAAAAACATATGTTAGAAATGCTCTCCTAATTGACACTCTGCTGTGTCTTTCAAGCATAAGCCAAGAAACACTTCCTCACAACATGAAAGCCCTTTTTAGATCTATACAGAAAGTCCTGAAGCTTCCTCAACTGTAAGTCTGAGAACACCTCTATGATCTTACTGAGCTCTTGGATTAACATAACAGGACTGCATAACTTACAAACTAGTTTAACCAGCACTTCAGATCAACTACTAACAGAGTATCTGATCTGTATGCACTTTCCTAAGAACTTCAGAGAGAAATCACAACATATGACAAGATCAAACATACAGGAGACAGAGGAACAAGCTACACAGAAACCTTTTCATGTAAAATATGTGTGATGTGGTGTTTAATATTCGAAATGAAATGGAAATGTAAATTTTTAAATGCATGTTAAAATTTCCCCCTTTCATTTTTTCAAAAAGTGGTAGAAAAATTCAGCTAATTCTGTTTCTGATCACAGTAACAGATCCACAAATTGGAAAATGAGAATACTGGTTGGCTGAATAAATTGTGATCTTTTGTTTAATGAAATAATCCTGTGTGTGTAGAGAATCAGTAAAGCCCAGGTGAGAGTGTGTTCAGTGTTATGTGAAGTGTGTTGTGCTGGACGAGAATGTTCTCCCACATACCACATTGTTAAGTGCTGCCAATTATTACCAAACCTACATTATTCATGAGTCTAATATTCATAAAATATTAATGCATTATTCATAGTGTGTAAAACATCTTTGTTAATGAGCATATTGTTCTATGGGTTATTTATAGAAATGGACACGGAGCAAACACATTCAAATTGTTATTGTGTTTATAGGGAGGATGCATTTAATAAACATGGTACAGAGGGTTTATGTAATTTCATGAAAGTCTCCCTCATGAAATCAGAGATAAAAATATATATAACAGGGATGAATAGAGCGGTACAGCTGTTAGTGACCCAGCTGTCTGAAAGAAAGAGAAATGCTCTTTGGGATTTGTAGTTACTGAACATCAGAGTATTTTGGCTTCATAAAGGTATATGGTGTTTGTTGCATAACTGTTATCAAACACTTCCCATAATCCTAGAAATCCACGATGGCATCGTCTATCGGCCCAACCCTAATATATATATATACTAACTATATATATATATATATATATATATATATATATACTAACTATGTAACTAATAGTAATAGAGCATAAAATTATTAGATATTGATTTTGAACACAAAAAGATTTTCAATAATTCTAATACTGCAACAATTCAACACCAAGCATTGGTGAAACTTTAACTACTATTTAAACGTGTGGAATAGAACTTTTAAACAACACCTTGTTTATTTTCACCTCCACTTTTAGTCATGAGCCAGGCTGATTTCCTCTGGAGCCAATGAGCCGTGTGAGAGTTTTAGCCTAGTTTTACACACACCACAGGTTCGGCGGGAAGGACAGAGGTTTTGCGTGTTGTGGAAGCAGAGTTCAGGCGGGGGTCGAGAGTGAATGGCTGCAGCGCTCTAACAAAACTCCTCATGCAGAGTAGAGAACAGAAGAACTCATGCCAAGATTATGACCTTTTGTCGCATGTCAGAAAAACACGCATGCTTACTTGACTTTTGGTGAACTCCTATGGGCTTGTGTTGTTATTGTTATTATTAAAGCTGAAGAGTCTTTATGTTAATTGTTTATGTTCCATTTCTTATGCAGATGCATATACAGAAAAATACTTTCAAAACATTGTTCTGTTTGTTTGAACATTCCAATCAGCCTGACAAGAGTTCAACCAGTAGTGTTGTTGGCTTGGAGCAGGGCTATCTGATCAGCCAGCCAATGGCAGAGAGGGGAAGTATTTGAAGAAATCAAAAACAGTCACACCAACAGTATTTTTTAAATTTCTGAAATGACAGACTTCAGCTTTAATTAAACTTTACTATGTTGATTTCCTAAATAAGTGTTTTCAAAACAATGTTTCAACCAACCTGACAACATTTTATCCAATAGTGTGAGTTGGGGGGCGCGGCTATCTGATCAGCCAGCCAATGGCAGAGAGGGGGAGTATTTGAGGAAATATATTTTAAAGCAGTCTGTACTTTTTTGTTATTCCATTTAAAATTACACACTTCAGCTTTAGTTATGCTTATAATAAAATCACCCCAACATTAAAATTGTACTTTTAGCAGTTTAGAAATTTAAAATTTCAGAAATTAATATAGACATTTAGTCTGTTTCTGAATCTTTGTCCAGTTTATGGAACCACTGTTTAACAACCCAAGGTCCTTAACCTCAAAACTACGATTACTCCCTCATTTTCTAACATTTGTATACTTAATGCACTGACAATACCCTTGAGTGACAAGCGAGTAAATTATTTAATGAGTACATGACCAGTGAATGAACGAAAAGCAACAGTAATAGAGCACAATTTGTGTCACATGTGCCTGGATTAATAAAAATTTTCATTAAAAAAAACTGTTCATCCATAAAATTCTGACACAATTTACTCATCCTCATGTGATAAAAATATCTGCTTAACAACAAGTGACCAAGCGCGTATTAAAACTTTTCTATCTTTAAAAACACTGTGAGCAAAAAACATACAGGTACACATCACGGAGCTGAAACACACAGATGCAGATCACAGCATTAAAGCTAATGGTGACTAAGCATCAGACCCACAACACTCCTTTTACATCAGGCTGACCTTGCAGAAACAACCAATCCCAACACTGCTGTAAACAACATCAAATGATTCATTATCTGACACAGCCTTATCCAGCACTGTACTAACTGATTTCACACATCCTTTCTAAAGAGATCCACAACACATGTCCAACAAAACAAAATGCATCATAAACGCTCAAACATACACATACAAGCATGCTTGCATCCTTTGGGGATAAAGATGCAAAACCAACCATCTGTTTAATATTTAATCTTATCCAGCTTATTAGTCCTGGCATGTAAATATGTAAAAATGAACAATGCAAAACCTCACATGACATTGAGAAAATATGCTCAACCAATGATCCACAGCTTGCGATGACTGGTAACACGGCTAAGCTTCACAAAGCAGCATCAGCTGACCCTAGAACAACTTGCTCCTCTGAAAAATGGAAACAGGCATAAGACGACGCCTTAAGGATATTGCACAAAGAGAGGATACAGATACGATACAGACAGTCTTATATTGAGCACAACTGGAACGAGCATGCAGTGTTTCTTACTTTCTCTGTTCCACACACACTGCACATTCCCTACAAATGACCTCATGTAGATGATCTCACACACACGATAAGATATTCAGGGCGAGCTGCTCATAACAGTAACAATGTAAAAGACAAAAAATATAAAATATAGAGATACTATATTCATGGGAATTGTAGTACCTTAATTTTGAAATACTATAGTATTGCCATGTGATACCGCCATTGTACCATAATAATACCACAGTACTTTTTTGCAATGGAAAAAAAACATGGTAATACAATGATACCATGTCCAAAGGATATCAAGGCACTGTTAAACATTATTTACCAAGCATTTTCACACAAATTTATGAAGTATTTTCAACATGCACCATTGTACCATGGCAGTACCAGGGTATTGCTGAAAACACCAGCTAGTACCACATAAATACTATGGCACATCATTGTACCATGGTACTACCAGGGAAGTTTTTGTGATGAAGAGACAGCTATGGCCAAAAATATGGTGATACTATGGTTCCATGTGCAAAAAAAAAAAACAACAACAAAAAACAGTAGTGTCATGGTATTTTTTGACACTTTTTTGTAAATGTGAATGATATTTTTCATTATGCTTCAAAGATTTTTTTTTTCTGTTCATTGCTATTGAACACTATAAACAGAAATTTGGACCCTTCTACAGTGTGGATGATTCTTTGTTCACCGGTCCAACACATCACAGCTGGAAATATTTCAGGCACGTGAGAGCCCAGGTGAACCCCAGCTCCAGGACGCTCTGAAGCATGAAAAGTACCGAGATATAATCAGAAGGAGAGCACTTCAGAAAAACTATCCTGGAGAGTTCAAAGGCTACGGATACAATGCAACACACGCAAAACATACATCCTGTTCTTTGTGACATGAACAAACTATTCCCCATGCACCTGAATACACCCTATCTCAGGTCAAACAAACAAATCACAAAGCTTTAGGAAACATACGTTCCAGGAAATGTTTAAAATCCACTAAATGACCACTAAACTTGATACAGCTGCAGATAATTCATTTGTTTGTAAAGTAAACAATACCAAGGTCAATAATTAAGCAGAATACAGATATTATAAGAGTCCATAAGAGGTAAGACAGTATTTACGTTTCACGTCCTTCACCGTTTTCAGGGCAGACTGAAGCCTTTCCAGCATGTTGTCCTGATCCAGCTTCAATCCAGCTTCAAATCCAGAGAATTCCTGACACTGAGACTTTAATCTACATATAATATTACAAAACAGTGAGGAAATTGAAAAAAGAAGAACTGTTCAGGTGTTTTTCCCCCTTAGAGCAGAGACACTTAGGACGCTTGCACTGACAAAACTGAACTGAGGAAAAGAGAGAGGGGGAGAGGGTGAAAGACTGCAGAGAGCGAGAGAGAGAGAGGGAGGGAGGGAGGGAGGGATGGTGAGTGAAAGCAAATAAGAATGATTTAATACTCTACTGAATCCTCTCTGAAGAAAAGTGTGTGATATTTAAACCATATATTGGGATGTCTAACAACACACACACACACACACACACTACTGTTAAAAAGTTTGGGCTAAGATTTTTTTCATATAGAAATTAATAATTGTATTCAGCAAGGATGCACTGAAATGTTTATGTCAGATACGCTTAATTTAAAGAATGCATTGAATTTTTATGTCTGATGCACTGTCTAGAAACTTTTACGTAAACATTTGGTTCTATGAAGTACTGTTTACGTAAACTTATAGAAAATGTAACAAAATCATAAACATCCAAAGGTCAATGGTTCATTCTTGCAAATCTCTGTGTTACAGAAGAAACAACAAGTGAACAAGTACTGAACTACTAAACAACTGAACAAAGGGCAATGCACAAGAAAAAAAAAAAGAAAGAAAAGAAAACAGGAAAAACTGCCCACTTAAGAAACTGTTCCATTTGTTGTTTCACAAATACAAGAACTGCTGGACACAAACCATAACCTCATTTGGACTTTAACTTATCTAACATTTATAGTACGAACTTTACCCCTCAATGCTTAGAGTAGTGAGGTACAAATCATACATGTACATTTATGACTTATTAAAAACAACTGGAAACGTCTTCAAAAATAGAATGAAAGCCTCAAATCAGCAAAGCCTCAAATCAAGTGAAAGAAATCATAATTAGTCAGCTAATTAGGGATTTTTTGTGTGCACGTGCTTATTGCATAATGACATGACACAGATGACCAACATGCTTAAAGGGGTAAAATGCCCTTTTTCTTGAAAATATTTTTTCACGATTCACCTGGCCTCTAAACATGGAACAAAGCAGTATTATATACTCTCTTACTCTGTGATAATTACTTTATGCAGACAGAAAGTAGGATATATATTTCCAGAACCCTGGTTTTGATAAAAAATTATATTGTATTATGTATAAAATGTTCATTTTTGGCTTCCAAATTCCAGAATAACCAAAATTCTAACCAAATTCCAGAGATAAAACAAAGGTCACAAGGTCACATCCAGTGGCCAGAAATCATAAATGCAGGTTATGCCCAGTCTGTACTTACTTCCATTCATCACATCCTGGGATGCGATGACAAACCCGAATCCTTCTCCTGGTCTCCGTCTCAACTCCACCTCCATCGCTCTGGAAGAGATCGCTCCCCTTGTGTCTACATGGCTTTTGGATACTGCGCCGAGATTAGAGGGAGCAGTACGGCTCCACTGAGCAGGTCCGTCCTCGACTCCTATCCAGTCCCGGGGCTCTAGGGTCAGGGTCACGGGCACAGAGTCCAGGAAGCTGGTGCTTTGGACCAGGTTGGGGAGGTCACCGCATGCCGAGGAGGGAGAGAGGGTGCTCTGGCTGGGCACAGCAGCATTGGAGGAGGGCGAGGTCAGATCAGGGGTGCCCAAGGAGGGAGGAGGTTTCTTAAAGGCATTTGGTGAGCCTGGGGAACAAAGAGAACCTGAGAGAGAACAGGATGATGGGTGATAGAGGCAGGATGTATCAGGATTTTCTTGATATGATGTTTTTCTATTTATATAGAAAACATAAAAAAATATAAAAATACTTAATCAGATATATATATATAATTAATGTGCTGTTAGCTACTTGCATTATATATTATATTATATATAGCTTTGACACAATCTGTATTGTTAAAAGCGCTATATAAATAAAGGTAAAGATATATAATAATAATATAAAGAAATAAATAAAATATACAGTTTGTTTTATCTATGGTTTGTATGCAATTGCACAATTATTCTTAATTGCTATAGACATTGTTAAAATACCAATAAGACATTCATAAATAATCATAACAAATGTTCAACAATTTTAATGTAATCTCACAATGAATATTAATTTTTCACACTAAACATAATAAAGTTGTGTTATCTAAATTCACGTGTAGCATTTGTAATTTTTTTGTCATTTATTTAAATTAAATAAAACAAAATTGTAAAGTGACCTTAAAATAAAAATGGACAATTCTTATGTTTTTTTTATGGAATATTATAAAGGATTTATTCATAGACGGTGTGGAGGACACTCACCTCCTCTGTAAACCAGTAAGACCACCTCACCCTGTTTGGTATGTTCTTGCAGCACTCGCTGCACCTGTTCATATGAAAACGTTCATATGCAAGGATTAAAATATGGAAGCTTAATGAGGGAAAAGCTTCAGAAAGAGATCCGAAAAGTTAATGAATTACCTGGGCGAAGCTGAGGCTCTGTACGTCAGCACCATTGATTTTAATAATAGCGTCCCTTGGCTGTAGGGAGTGGCATTGTCGTCTGTCCCAAACTCTCTTCACCACCGCCAGTTGCCCTCCCTGCCCCCCAGCTGTCACACTGAAACCCATACCCCCTCCCTCACTCCTGCCTAAGGCCACAGGTACCAGCTCAACCTCTCCCCCGCAGCCTACCCCAAATGGGGCTCCAGGGGACCCTAGGCCACCCGGAAGAGGCCGCGGGGGATTGTTGGCTGGACACCCGTTGAAACCACAGGGTGGGTGCTCGGTTGGGGGTGCAACAGCAAGAGATGTTTGGGGCATTGGAGGCCGCTGGGTGCTGGGTGCTCCTGGCGGGGCGGTAGGACCCACCTCAGGCTGTGGCAGCAGGAGCACAGCAGAGGAGAGATCGCTCTCGGAAGACTTGGAACCATGATGGGCGTGAGACGGAGCTGGAAGAGAGTTGTTGTTGTAGCTTCGGACAAGGGAAGCTCTGGATGAAGAGTGGAAGAAATAAATGCTTGTGTAAAAAGAACAGCATCAATAACAATAAAATAATAATTATAATAGTATTGTAATAATAATAATCAATAATGAACATGGTCATGATATTATTATTATAATTATAACTGTTTATTAATTTTATTTATTATTATTACCATATTCTTCCTCTTCTTCTTTATAATAATAATAATTATTATTATTACTATTGAACATGGTTATATTATTATTATTATTATTATTATTATTAACTGTGCTCAATAATGATAATATGTATTATTAATAATAATCCTCATCATTAATAAACATGGTTAGAATAACAATAATAACAATAATATAACAAACAAGTTTATTAATGATAATTATTATTAATAATCATGAACAAACATGGTTATAATATTATTATTATTTATTAATATTATTACCACCATGTTCATTAATGATAATTATTATCAACAACAACAACAACAATGATAATAATAATAACAGTTATTATTATTATTATTAATAATATCACAACCATGATCACAATCATGAATGAACTTGGTTATTTATTAATAAAAATGATAATAACTCAAACAGTCTGAAATGTCATTCTGGTTACCTGCGCGTGACAAATGAGCTGACCTCCGTATCGCTATGACTGGAGCTCATCCTCTTTGATGGAGGAGGGGCATTTGAAGAAGGCACCGCCCCCATCCCGAAAGTCCCTCCCACTCCATTTCCATTGGCCATTGAGTATGAAGGCTGGTTTGCTGTGTTTTCATTAGCATCCAAGGACTCTTTCTGCATGCGGGGGTAGAAGTTGTTGTGGTGGGACATGGAGAGGTTGAGGTTCACCAAGCCAGGGTGGTGTCCATCAGGATGTTGGACCTGGGTTTGAGCAGAACCGGGGGCCGCAGAGTTGGTGCTGGTTGGGTCAGAAGGGGAGGAGAGGCTGGTTTTGGGGCAGCCATCAGGGCTGTAGAGCATGGGGTAACCTCGACGGAGAACCACGTCCACACTGTGAACCATGGGGACGGATTTCAGCATTTCTACCACTTCTTTATGGGACAGACCCAGCACACATGAGTCATTGATGTACACTAGGATGTCCGCTGAGAGAGAGAGAGACAAAGTGAGAAACATTTCTGTCATTTGTATTTACATATGTGGGAAATCATAAGCAATCAGATTCTCACTTTTTGAGTACAAGTATTAAAGTGGTCATATAATGAGGAACCAAAATTTCCTTAATCTTGTAAATTTAAGAAGTTCAGTGTACAATGAAAACCTGCTGTAACTTACTGCCAGTCGAAAAAGACAATTTATTGAAACTAATGTTTGAAAGGGGAGGATGAAGGCTGTTTTAACAAGGTCCCTGATCATTACAGTCTGACCTAGAGTTTGTTTGACACATTGTTTTGTGGGACAGAGAGGGTTGAAAATGGTAATGAGGTATGAAGGCTGGTTTGCTGTGTTTTCATTAGCATCCAAGGACTCTTTCTGCATGCGGGGGTAGAAGTTGTTGTGGTGGGACATGGAGAGGTTGAGGTTCACCAAGCCAGGGTGGTGTCCATCAGGATGTTGGACCTGGGTTTGAGCAGAACCGGGGGCCGCAGAGTTGGTGCTGGTTGGGTCAGAAGGGGAGGAGAGGCTGGTTTTGGGGCAGCCATCAGGGCTGTAGAGCATGGGGTAACCTCGACGGAGAACCACGTCCACACTGTGAACCATGGGGACGGATTTCAGCATTTCTACCACTTCTTTATGGGACAGACCCAGCACACATGAGTCATTGATGTACACTAGGATGTCCGCTGAGAGAGAGAGAGAGACAAAGTGAGAAACATTTCTGTCATTTGTATTTACATATGTGGGAAATCATAAGCAATCAGATTCTCACTTTTTGAGTACAAGTATTAAAGTGGTCATATAATGAGGAACCAAAATTTCCTTAATCTTGTAAATTTAAGAAGTTCAGTGTACAATGAAAACCTGCTGTAACTTACTGCCAGTCGAAAAAGACAATTTATTGAAACTAATGTTTGAAAGGGGAGGATGAAGGCTGTTTTAACAAGGTCCCTGATCATTACAGTCTGACCTAGAGTTTGTTTGACACATTGTTTTGTGGGACAGAGAGGGTTGAAAATGGTAATGAGAAAATAAATAATAACTAAAATCAATAGCCAATATATTTATAGTCAAAAATACAATATATAATTAATAGATAATTTATCAACTAAACTAAACCAAAATAAAATAAAAACTTTTATTTTGGAACAAAAATTACAAACACAGGGGATTTTTTAAAGGTACTCACTTAACCTTTAAGGAAAAGTGAGTGTGTGTGTGTGGGGGGGGGTTTGTTAGTACACGTGAGTGGACAGTGTTGTGTGTAAGAGACAAGCAGATTAAAACCTACAGGCCCATCTGGATTAAGAGCAGATTCAAACCATGAGACCCTCCAAATCATCAAATACACACACACACACACACTAATCTAATCCAGAGAGAGAGAAAGAGTGTCAAGGGATTTCCTGCCTAAAATAAAAGTGAGGATTGGAGGGATAGATTAAAGGATAGGGAGAGCAGAAAAGCAAACAGCTCATGCTCCTGTGGTAAAATCTATCTTTTATCCATTCAATCCTTTTCTCTCCCCTGGTTTTTCTGCCATCTATAAATGATCTGACTTAAATCCAGATCTATGGGGCTTTTTGTCTTCTAAGCATAAAAAGAGGATGTTAAAGTCAGCAGTACCATTACATCACATATGATTCACAACGTCCTTAAGAGCCCCCAGCACAAATCTATGTGTGTCATTAAATTATTATATCTGTCATAAATCTATAAAAATTTAAAGAACTGACCGTTGAAGTGCCATCTCCTGTACTGCAGATTTATACAGAAGCAGCAAAAAGCAGAAGCCACTTAGCAGTTTCCAAAAGAGAATACTCGTGTTGCCAGGGTAATATGAATGCGGCATGCAGGAAAATCCTCAATTCATTTTTTTTTTATTTCACCAAATTTCTATTCAAATTTTTAATTGTTCTCATTGTGAAATTAGAATAAAAGTAGCCTAATGAAAACATTAAATTTACTTTATATACATCTCATTTATAGCTGATGCCTTCCTGAATATGCCTGGGCAAAGTGTCATTATTGAGGAAAGACATGAGCAATTTAACATAAAATAAGGTCATTTTTCTTTAAATAACAGAAACAGCTTTACTGAATAATAATATATTAATAATAATAATAATAATACAGTATTTTTACATGGCCATTAAGAAATATTTGTACCTCAATTCACCCACCATTGGAACATGTTGCAAACAGTTTAGAATTTAAAAGTTTTAATTTTAGATCCTAATCACCTCTATAATTTGTTTTTAGTTTTTTTTGTGTGGTTAGTGCAATACAGTTCTTTGTGTGAAGACTGCAGAGAGAGTGAGAGTATGTTTGGGGGTTAAAAGTGGAGAGGAGCCAAGCTCACACACACGTGCACACATATACACTTACACTCCGTCTTGCTGACAATCTCTTTGCCCTGAGTCCTTGGGTCAAGCCAGCTTGTGGTCTTTGAGTTATGGCTGAAAAATGAGAGAGACTTTTTTTCCCCCACAAGGTTTCATCAGCAACTTTAAGATGAAATACAACAGCAGTTCTTACAGCAATATACATTAAGCGGACTTAATTTTCATAGATAAAGGCAAAAATTATGCATTCTTCTCTGACGTGCATCTTAAAGTTAAAATGTCACCCTTATTTTACACAAAATTGCATAAAAAAATACAAAATATCCCTATTAAGCAGACTTAATTTTCATAGATGAAGGCAAAGATTATGCATTTTTCATTGACGTGCATCTTGAAGTTCAAATGTCACCCTTTTTTTATACACAAATTGCATCAAAAATACAAAATAACCCCATAAGCGAACTTAATTTTCATCATCATCAAAAATGCTAAATAATCACATTTACTTCCAACATGATAACTGTACGTCACCCGCTAAATTAAACATTTCTCATTGATGCACATCTTACAGTTCAAGCGTCGCCTTTGCATGTCAAAAATCCAATGTGACATACAAAGGCATCACGCCAACTTTGAGTATAATCTTTGATTACTGGAGGACGCAAATGATCTTCTGTCTCTATTCTTGCTCACTCTATTTCTCACAATGCCGTCTTATTTTTTTATTTTTCCTCCTGCTGACTCACTTGATGTAATAGGGTTCACCCGTGTCACTGAACACCAGCTCCCAGTTTTCAGGCAATGCCCCACCACGTGCTCCATTCTCCATGGCAACCCCTCCATCCCGCCCACTGCCTGAATCCCAAGTCTGATTAGGTGAGACTATGGTGGTGGGAGGGGCACTGCTGGCTCCTGCAGACCCCGCTGGGAAACAAAGTACAGTGAACATGACATGAGATGTAGCCGTCTTGTATAATCTAAGCAACCTCAGGCCAGCGAGAGGTCATGTTCATGTTATGCTCCTCTTGCCAGCTCTAATATGAGAAAGGCATCAATCCTAAATACAATTCCATAGTTTTTATTGTCAAAACATTAAATGAGAGAGACTTTTTTTCCCCCACAAGGTTTCATCAGCAACTTTAAGATGAAATACAACAGCAGTTCTTACAGCAATATACATTAAGCGGACTTAATTTTCATAGATAAAGGCAAAAATTATGCATTCTTCTCTGACGTGCATCTTAAAGTTAAAATGTCACCCTTATTTTACACAAAATTGCATAAAAAAATACAAAATATCCCTATTAAGCAGACTTAATTTTCATAGATGAAGGCAAAGATTATGCATTTTTCATTGACGTGCATCTTGAAGTTCAAATGTCACCCTTTTTTTATACACAAATTGCATCAAAAATACAAAATAACCCCATAAGCTAACTTAATTTTCATCATCATCAAAAATGCTAAATAATCACATTTACTTCCAACATGATAACTGTACGTCACCCGCTAAATTAAACATTTCTCATTGATGCACATCTTAAAGTTCAAGCGTCGCCTTTGCATGTCAAAAATCCAATGTGACATACAAAGGCATCACGCCAACTTTGAGTATAATCTTTGATTACTGGAGGACGCAAATGATCTTCTGTCGCTATTCTTGCTCACTCTATTTCTCACAATGCCGTCTTATTTTTTTATTTTTCCTCCTGCTGACTCACTTGATGTAATAGGGTTCACCCGTGTCACTGAACACCAGCTCCCAGTTTTCAGGCAATGCCCCACCACGTGCTCCGTTCTCCATGGCAACCCCTCCATCCCGCCCACTGCCTGAATCCCAAGTCTGATTAGGTGAGACTATGGTGGTGGGAGGGGCACTGCTGGCTCCTGCAGACCCCGCTGGGAAACAAAGTACAGTGAACATGACATGAGATGTAGCCGTCTTGTATAATCTAAGCAACCTCAGGCCAGCGAGAGGTCACGCTGTTCATGTTATGCTCCTCTTGCCAGCTCTAATATGAGAAAGGCATCAATCCTAAATACAATTCCATAGTTTTTATTGTCAAAAACATTAAAAAATGCAAGCATGTCCTGGTTGAGAAGACATCCATTTGTGTTCAAAAACTGGGGGTTTAAAATAAATGCAAAATGGTGATGTGAATTCAAGTCAAAACCAGAGTTGCTGGAAGGTTCAGCATGTCACACAAAACTCAACACACTATATATAGCACACAATATTTAAACAACAACAAAGTAACTTCTCACTGGCTTTTGTCTTATGTTAGGCTTTAAGTTTTACATTAGTTTTAACAAGGGCTTTTAGAAGATAATGTTATTGTCTGTGTAACAGTGGAAAGAGATTTTTCATTTTTCGAAAAAATGACCCTAAAGGGAACACATATAGAGGAAAAATTAAAAGGACCCAAATTTGTGCCTTGGGGTACACCATAAGTAATAGATCCTGATAAAAAAAAAGAGAAGTTCCCAATCTCAACAGAAAAAGTTTCTCAAATATATTACTGTACCATGAGATAGGAAGTTGCTTGCATTTAAAAATACTTGTTTAAGAAAAAAACTCAGCTAATTTCAAAATAAAGGTGGACCCAACAGCTGAATACCTGAAAGACCAGAGTCTTCCTCGCTGTTGTCACCTTCCTCCACTGCCTTTTCCAGGTTGCTGAGCGATTTGCTACGAGTACGGAAGTTCCTCAGGAGATTTCGATGTTCCTGGTATGTAATGGGGGGACTGTCAGGACCGATGTGGACTGGCCGAGGTGTGCCATAATAGTTCCCTGTGATGATGGAGATTTTTTAGAAATGGCCTCTATAAAGCCACAATCGAAAAAAATTTCCAATCAGAAAAATTAAAAAACAATGGCCTTTAGACACAATACTTTACATGTGCTAACTGAAACAGTCCTTGACAAGAGTCAGTTAGAAATACCAAGGGTTCACACAAAACAAGGGGAGTCCTCTTTCAGCTATTATGCCGCCCGCAGTTGGAATCAGCTTCCAGAAGAGATCAGATGTGCTGAAACATTAGTCACATTTAAATGCAGACTCAAAATTCATCTGTTTAGCTGTGCATTTAATGAATGAGCACTGTGCTACGTCCGAACTGATTGCACTGTATTTTATGTATAATCATTTTCTATTTTTAACTGTTTTAAATTCATTTTAAATCAATTTTTTAATCATTTAAAATTCCTTGTTTTATTGTTGTGATTATTTTGTATGAATATTTTACTTCATTTTATGTCAAGCACTTTGAATTACCATTGTGTATGAAATGTGCTATATAAATAAACTTGCCTTGCCTTAAAAATACTTTTGTCATTAATAATTTGTAATTATAGGCATATTAAAACAAATAATGCCAATTTTATTCTGCAAGGATGCATTAAATTGATCAAAAGTGACAATAAAGGCATTTATAATGTTGGAAGAAATATTAGCATTTTAAATAAATGCTGTTCTTTTGAAGTTTTTATTCATCGAAGAATCCTGGGGGGAAAAAGTGCATCAGTTTCCAGAAAAAAAATCAAGCAGCACAACTGATTTCAATATTGATAATAATAAGAAACATTTCTTGATCACAAAATCAGCATATTAGAATGATTTCTTAATAAATCATTTGACACTGAAGACTGGAGTAATTACAGCCAATTCAGCTTTGCCATCCCCCAAAACAGGTTTGCATAAAAACCATAAAACCGATTTTATGTGGGATCGAGATGGACATAATAGGTGAACATCTTTCTTTCCTTTTTTTAAATACAAAGGAAAGTGGTGCAGCGGCAACAAAAACACGAGTCAGCGGAAACATATTCATAAATCCAAGCGCTGCAACTTTGAAGGATGTCATAGTGTGAATCTGCAGCTGTGTGTGAGACCCTTAATAAAGACATCAGCAGGCTCAGCCATCAGTCTGCGTTACATGCTTGTTTTCTCTCCATTAGGGCTCTTTTTCAGCTCTTTCTGCTGATAATGTTGGAGGACAGAACCGAGCCAGCACGGCACTTTTCTCCACAGTCTGGAGGGTGCTTCTCTTGATTCTGATTGGCTTGAGCATTTGGAGCTCTGACGTGATGCCCTGACCCTCACCATGTGTTTGCGAGCACACACAAACTCAAATGCATGTGCAAACAAACTCAGCTGAGCAGTAAATAACTCCTATATCCAAAACAAGGCCTATCTGTTCCACATGTTTGTATATGAAATTTGTTTGAATATGAATTTTGGGTTACATCTGTGGAATAGAATTGGGGAAAAAAACTCATACTGGTAGCTGAAAAAAATTATAAATTCAGCCTAAATATTTAATAAACAAATATGAAGAACTCAACCATTTTGACTCCAAAGCCCCTGATTGTACACAACAAATTTTTAAAGGCCCCCTAGCCCTAGTCTTGTTTAAAAAACATATTTTAATCTACTGTATGGACAGGTTTTAAGAGCTGAATGCTGTTCAGGGATCCCACTCTTTTTAATCCATGAATTTACATGATTTTTCCAGTTGTTGTTTAAGCATTGATAAGCATTAACATGGATTTAAAGATACCTTACCCACAATTTCTTCCCAAAAAATTATTTTAGAGCTTGGTATGACTAGACAAATTTATATTCATTATACAAATGCCCACGGCACTTTATCATTTGATCAATTTACATAATTTTTTCATTTCCAGGTCTACAATTTAAAAAATTCTCGTATATTCAGGTTTTACAAGATCGTTGGAATCCTGAAATTAATATAAGAAATATCTTGATATTTATTTGTTTTTGCTTATTTTAAAGCTTAATTTGTCTTATTGTAAATAATTTTAAGGCATGCTGAGCCTCACTTGGAAGTTTGCCAAAGCCCCCTAGTGGCCCCCAATCCCCTGGTTGTGAAACAATGGTTTGGCGAAACGGATTCTGACCTTTGAATTTCCCACTTTCCAGCAGGGCTCCAGACTCTTCCAGGGAGAAAAATTCCTCAATGGACACAAAGTTATAATCCACCCCTGAGATCTCTCCATCCCGTGGTTGCCTGGTCGTACCTGGGTCAAAGCAGGGTGAGCAAAACATAAGAATGTAATTAGAAAAAAATTGCAATGCTTTTGCTTTTTGCTTAACTTACCAAAAAAAACGTATGAATTTGTTAAAAGTAGACAACAAGCAATTTAAATGGAGAATGAAAAAATAGAAAGGCCAGTAGTGGTACAAACACGCAGGGCATTTTAAAAGATCATTATTTTTTCATAAACTTGCATCTAACCTTTGCTAAAAATCGAATGCATTTTTTGAAACAAACAAACAAAAAATGTCCTGATGACATCACCATGAGGCTAGTTGCTTTGATGCATTTGATGTTTGGATCTACAGGACCACAGAAAACAGAGACACAGCTGTCACACTTATATACAAGACCTGTAGAAAGCTGAATTGCCTTGATATGGAAAAAGGTGGAGATTAATGTTTGAGTGAGTGCCAAATGAAGTTAAAATCAGTTACGTAACAGTGTTTACATACTAACCATATATTAAACAAACTGTCTGTGTATCTGTTTGTATATGACTTTGGCGATGTGAGGCGACGCCTGATTATGATTTCAAACATTTCAGACTTGCTCTATAATCCCACAGTGATGAGATTATACAACTTCCTCTCAGTTTTCCATCTCAAATGAAAGTTGAGAAAAGTGGATTTTCCTGAGGTAGATTAGCAGTGCATCCCGTTTTAAGCTAAACTGATCACTGCAACTCTCCGGTGTTGCGGAAAAGATACAGCAGGAAACCTGCACGCTTTGATCAATCGACCTTGCCAACATAACAAATGGTTCTGAAGCAAAAGTCTTCAGGAAGAGAAAAGGTATGTGGTTTATAAGTTAGTGCGCCTATCAATAGTTATTCAACATCAAGCAGGATTGTAATGACTTAAAAGCCTTCAGCCACTATATACAATAAATCATCTATTAATAACAAAACACTGCATTGTCCCCAGGTATTATACAGCCCATATATGACATGACAGCCCATGCAAAAAGCATATGAGTGTTTTTTTTCTCTTGAAATAATGGCATTTTAATGTAACACACTCAAACATGCATTAAATTGATCAAAAGTGACAATAAAGGCATTTATAATGTTGGAAGAAATATTAGCATTTTAAATAAATGCTGTTCTTTTGAAGTTTTTATTCATCGAAGAATCCTGGGGGGAAAAAGTGCATCAGTTTCCAGAAAAAAAATCAAGCAGCACAACTGATTTCAATATTGATAATAATAAGAAACATTTCTTGATCACAAAATCAGCATATTAGAATGATTTCTTAATAAATCATTTGACACTGAAGACTGGAGTAATTACAGCTAATTCAGCTTTGCCATCACAATAATAAATTACATTTTATAACATATTTAAATAGAAAACAGTTATTTTAAATCACAGAAATATTTCACAATATTATAGTTTTTTGTATTGCATTTTTGATCCAATAAAGCCTTGGTGCGCATAAAAGACTTTCAAAAGCATGAAAAACAAATCTTATCAGCCCAAACATTTGAACAGTACTGTATATATAGAGAAGATTTTGGCAAGATAAGGAAAAATCTAAAGGACTAAAAGTAAAAATGGTTGATATTGACATGGTCAGTGATTGGACCATGACATTTACATCAATCATCAGCCCTTCTACTGTTTAAGTTCCCCAAAACAGGTTTGCATAAAAACCATAAAACCGATTTTATGTGGGATCGAGATGGACATAATAGGTGAACATCTTTCTTTCCTTTTTTTAAATACAAAGGAAAGTGGTGCAGCGGCAACAAAAACACGAGTCAGCGGAAACATATTCATAAATCCAAGCGCTGCAACTTTGAAGGATGTCATAGTGTGAATCTGCAGCTGTGTGTGAGACCCTTAATAAAGACATCAGCAGGCTCAGCCATCAGTCTGCGTTACATGCTTGTTTTCTCTCCATTAGGGCTCTTTTTCAGTTCTTTCTGCTGATAATGTTGGAGGACAGAACCGAGCCAGCACGGCACTTTTCTCCACAGTCTGGAGGGTGCTTCTCTTGATTCTGATTGGCTTGAGCATTTGGAGCTCTGACGTGATGCCCTGACCCTCACCATGTGTTTGCGAGCACACACAAACTCAAATGCATGTGCAAACAAACTCAGCTGAGCAGTAAATAACTCCTATATCCAAAACAAGGCCTATCTGTTCCACATGTTTGTATATGAAATTTGTTTGAATATGAATTTTGGGTTACATCTGTGGAATAGAATTGGGGAAAAAAACTCATACTGGTAGCTGAAAAAAATTATAAATTCAGCCTAAATATTTAATAAACAAATATGAAGAACTCAACCATTTTGACTCCAAAGCCCCTGATTGTACACAACAAATTTTTAAAGGCCCCCTAGCCCTAGTCTTGTTTAAAAAACATATTTTAATCTACTGTATGGACAGGTTTTAAGAGCTGAATGCTGTTCAGGGATCCCACTCTTTTTAATCCATGAATTTACATGATTTTTCCAGTTGTTGTTGTTTAAGCATTGATAAGCATTAACATGGATTTAAAGATACCTTACCCACAATTTCTTCCCAAAAAATTATTTTAGAGCTTGGTATGACTAGACAAATTTATATTCATTATACAAATGCCCACAGCACTTTATCATTTGATCAATTTACATAATTTTTTCATTTCCAGGTCTACAATTTAAAAAATTCTCGTATATTCAGGTTTTACAAGATCGTTGGAATCCTGAAATTAATATAAGAAATATCTTGATATTTATTTGTTTTTGCTTATTTTAAAGCTTAATTTGTCTTATTGTAAATAATTTTAAGGCATGCGAAGCAAAAGTCTTCAGGAAGAGAAAAGGTATGTGGTTTATAAGTTAGTGCGCCTATCAATAGTTATTCAACATCAAGCAGGATTGTAATGACTTAAAAGCCTTCAGCCACTATATACAATAAATCATCTATTAATAACAAAACACTGCATTGTCCCCAGGTATTATACAGCCCATATATGACATGACAGCCCATGCAAAAAGCATATGAGTGTTTTTTTTCTCTTGAAATAATGGCATTTTAATGTAACACACTCAAACACTCAAACTCAAATTCATTCACTCTGAAATTAATCTCTAATGAATGTGTAGATTGAGACATTAAGGATTTTTGACCCTGAGGACTTTTTACATCTGTAACGTGAGATTTCTGAGTTAAGCTGGACATTTAACAGGAAATAAAAATGTATCCACCAGGAACTGATTGGATTGTGAAAAGCAGGCGTAAATTTTCAGAACAGAGCCAGGTGGTTGGGGTTGAAATATAGTGATCTGTGATGTCAGCTGGAAAGGACAGTTGAGCAAGTTATTACATCTTGATGAAATATTTCGAGGAAACTTTTTTTCTTTTTCTTTGGGAATAACATGTACTGATGAATTACACAAAATAAGACCAGGAACATGTTTTAGAAAAGTAAATAATGCTGACTTTATGTTGTCTCTAAAAGCCCCAATGCAACCCCATGATAACCATTTAGCATGATGTTCAGCACCTGGTTAAACATAGCCGTGTTCTTGACACACCTGTGCTATTTTATCTTAAAAAGAACAGAAAAGAGGAGTATCTTACAGTTCACAGTCTTCTAACTGCCTGCAATCAATTCAGAGAAGTGACAGTAAAATTAGCTGCTTTATGGTGTCAAAATAATGATGTGATGAATAAACGTGTTATTTAGGAAAGCCGTTTTATTTCGACTAGACAGGCTATGTAACTGAACAGAGATAAAACGTTATGTGAATGGATGCACAAAAATGAGTGTGCTTATGTGTACATTAGCAAGCATGCGTGAATGGGTCCGTGTTTGGGTGCTGACGCGTTTATGCGTATATGCGTGCACAGGAGCGCTGAAAGGCACAGCAGGGTACCTCAGGCTGCAGACAAAGACAAATGTGCAGCTTTGGAATTCAAGAGCAGGAAATAGGTGAAATTTGAATCATGCGGGATGGATGAAATGCACCAGCTGTGATGGTGAACGGGTGCCTGATGTTTTAAAGGGGCCAGCAGGAGCTATACATTAATAAATGCATGCAATAATTTCTGAATATAGTTGCAGTTTTGTTGCCAAGGCAAAATATTAAACAGTGCCATTCACAATGAGTGCACTGCTGTGACATTTGATGACAGTTTCCATGGCAATGGTTAAAGTGCATTGCATTGCCTCAAAGTGACTGAACCTTTGACTCCACATGAGGTTTGATGTGATTGTAAATTGGATTTGTTTACAGTCACTGTGAGCATTAAAGCATGAGATTGCATGCATGCCTTTGCTGGCTGATGTATTTCAGTATCTTTCTCATCTGTGTTTTCACTGCAGTTGTTCTACTTCAGGGGTCTTCAACCTTTTTCAGGTCAAGAAGCCCTTGGTGGATGGAGAGAAGCAGCACCGAGTCATTTTACATTGTATAATCTCGTGTAGCCAGACCTATGACTAAAAAGCATGAGGTCATGTACATTTTGCATTGTAAAATGAATTGAAATAATGGAGCGGTGGTCTCTATGAATAGTTTTAGTTAGAATAGTTCTATAGTACTAGAAAAAAAATAAGAGTTTTGCTTGTAAAAATAATCTTGCTCACTCATTTAACTTTTTTAATTTCCTGAATAGGAAGAAAAAAAAACACAAAATTCAAATGAAATTTTCACAAGCCTAATCCAAACCACTTATGTAGACAGTTGAAATCAGATTAAAATCATTTATTTTTATTAGGTCTGTCAATTTAATGTGTTAATTTAATGAATTAGTTATGGAAAAATACCAATATTAGTGCAAATGTGATTTTATACAACAGTTTAGTAAATAAGAAGTTAATATTGTGTTATATTTGTCTGTTTTTGCTCAATTTTGTCCACGAAAAAACTACTTATAAAGTCACAGCAGAACTGTTGTGCATCTCTGAGCAACACACAATTTCTGAATGAATTAGCGTTTTGAACGAGTCGGATGAACCAATGATTCAATAGCTTGTTCATAAAGAGATCCATTTACTTCATTCCTGAATGAATCAGCTGTTTGAATGAATCGAATGAATGACTCAATGACTTAGACATAAAGACATTTACCGCCACCTACTGGCAGTTTTACTTTCTTATTTAGAGTAGCCTAACATTTCATTAAAAAAAAGACATTAAAGGGATAGTTCACCCAAAAATGAAACATTCTGTAATCATTTACTCACGCTCATGTCATTCCAAACTTGTATGAGTTTCTTTCTTTTGCAGAACATAAAAGAAGGTATTTTGAAGACTGTTGGTAACCAAGCTGTTTTGGTTAAAAATTACTTTCATCGAATGAACAAAAAATACTAAGATGTTTCTCATATTAACTTATTTTTTTGTTCCATAATTTATGTTAGGCCATTGTAGTCTAAACATTTATGTTTAATAAATTTTATGTTGAATCAAATAATTTTTTTCTTTCTAAAGCTACTTTTTTTCATTTCTACTTGATACTTTTTCATAATATACAACACAGTATCTACCACTAAAGTCTCACGCATGGTGAACCTACAGTATGTAAGATTTCATCATTAATATGACAACCCACGACTCAACAGAAATATCTGGCTATGTGTAACTTAAAAAAAATCAGAGTTCCCTGAAGCCTGAATAAAGCCTTTGTGCACCTTTAATGACAAACAGGGACAAATCCAGCGATTATATTATCCTCAAAAGCACTTGTTGTGCCAATCTGGTATCTTGTAAACATGACTTTGTTTTTAGACACACTAATTTGCCTTTACTCCCAAAAGTTGTGTACTCAGTCAGATTAGAGTTTACCAGTTGAAGTGAGTACTTTTGTCTTGAAAAAGCATTAGACAGTCAGCAAATTAACTTAATACATTTTACAATAGGTTGTTTGCAATCACGTGATTCTGACGACGCGCGAAATGCAGCTGGAGGGCAGGAAGTGATTTCTCTCCATAGAAATCACTAGCAGAAACTCAAAATGCCAGTGTCTTGCATTGTTTATGGATGCTCAAATCGGACAAACCGAGAAACCACAAGGAGCTTTTATCGTGTACAAAAATGTGTTGCTCATGAGCGGGGAAAATTCAAGAATTTGAATGAAAAATGCTGGAAAAAGTGGCTTGTAAACCTGCGTCTGCGGTCGGGAGGAGCGAAGCCGGATAATGCTCGTGTGTGCAAATGGTTAATATATGATCATAATATATTAAAATATGAATAAAGAAATATATAAATAGATACAGGGTGACACTGTCAGAATTCACTGAATGCCAAATGCCACACATAGACACGATGTAAATAAGATATTGTTTGCAGTTCACGCAATCGTGAGATTGCGATAAATTGAAGTGAGTGACCGCTTTTTAGTGATTAACGTTAGATGAAAGTGCTATTTGCTCGCTTTCTAGGCAGGCTATAATTGATTCAGAATTCAAATAGAAGTTGTTTTACGTGCTGCTAACAGGACCAACCGCCACATACCCTGTAACTTGCATGCAGCAAAGTTTCAGGAGTGACATATATTCCACATTACTCATATAAATACGGGATTCACTCGAAATAGCTTGTTTACAATCAGGGTTAGTTGCTTAGTCTATATCCATCACCTTAATGGCAGGCAAGTATTTAAATTTTGTTTAAAAATCGCTCCTCTTTATAACATAAGGATCACGTCCAACATGTTATGATTATCAATACCTTTCTCTTGTAATAGCGTGGTGGTTGAAGAGAGATCCCCTCATACAATTGTAAGGCGCGTTGGGGGTGCAGCAATTCAATGAAAGCGCTATATATATATATATAAATGCATCATGCCTAAAACAGTAGCCTACATTACCGACTTTCCTGTATCTCATCCGTTCTTTTTCAGTCACTCCTGAAACTTTGCTGCATGTACAGGTTATGTGGCTGTTGGTCCTGTTAGCAGCACCTAAAAACAAAACTTATTCAAATTCTGAATTGATTATAGCCTGCCTAGAAAGCGAGCAAATAGTGCTTCCATATAATCACTAAAAAGCTGTCACTCGCTTCAATTGATCACAATCTCACAATGTTCCTTTATAATCAGTGAAGCTCTCTGAACTGCAAATAATATCTTATTTACATCGTGTCTACGTGTGGCATTTAGGACTGAGTAAATTCTGACTGTCACAATACGTGAGAGGTGGCAGTCCAATCTATTTATATCTTTATTAATATCTTAATATATTATTATATCCTATAATAACCATTTGCACGCGCGAGCATTACCACACGAGCTTCGCTCCTCCCGACCGCAGACGCAGGTTTACAAGCCACTTTTTCAATCAAATTCTTGACTTTTCCCCACTTATGAACAACACATTTTCATACACGATAAAAGCTCCTTGTGGTTTCTCGGTTTGGCCAATTTAAGCATCCATAAACAACACAACACACTGGCATTTGGAGTTTCTGCTAGTGATTCCTATGGAGAGAAAAATCACTTCCTGCCCTCCAGCTGCATTTTGCGCATCATCAGTGACGTCATGTGCAAACAACCTATTGGCCACTTGACGCACATTTTCATCTTTTTTCTCCAAAATTAGTTTGACATCCTGTGTTAAAGACCCCTGTATTACTGAATAATGTAGGTGTGCGTCACTTACAGGGCACGGCGCGCAGGTAGAGGTTCTCTCGTATGACCTGTTGGAGTTGGCTGTCCATGGATCCGGGTGTAAAACACTTGCTCAGGTAAAGTCTCAGATCCTTACAGAGAGTTGAGCCTGCAGATTACAAACAGAACACATGAGCAAGAATGAGATGGAGAGATCTGAAACCACTTTTTAATAACAGCACTGTTCACCAAATTCACAAATAGAACACTGCTGTCACCATGGAAATATGAGAAAAAAGGTGAACTGGCGAAGTGAAACTGTCAAAGATGCTGTCCTAAAAATAAACAAACTGAAATACACCTTAAAAGTGACAAGGTTAAAACGGTCTCTCACCCTGAATTCAGTCCTAATACCACACACGCACGCTTAGAGACAAGTCTCTAAAGTCAGTGCACTGTTGTCACAAACAAGCACTGCGGAGCACCTAACGAGGACCTATCCGCCCCGCATGGCTTCTCTGTATTGATTTTTGCACTTAATATAATCTGGTGGTCTTTTCCGCACACAAACTCAACACATGGACTCCTCAAGGACTCATGGGGACGGTAGGATGAGTCATTTCCCGCCGATTTATTAATTTTTTAAAAGTGCATTATGACCTTAGATGACAGACAGCTTCCTTTCATTCAGTATATTGATGGTCTTTATACACTATGTATGGGGATTGCCCGCACTGTTACTCGCCGATGCCGGGCTCCACCCCCCAACGCTAACAGTGATCAATCGGGCTGACCAGGGTAGAGAGTTCCGGAGAGGTCTAGTAATAGAGTGGGGGATATCACATCCACTTAATGTCTGACACTGAATTGTGGGAAGGTGGACACTTGTGTACTTGGTAATTTGTTAAAACTTAGTTTTTTAACTGTTAAAATGTGTATTTTAAAATGAATTTTTCCCCCTATGATGGCACAGTTGAATTAGCAGCCTTTATTTCAGTCTTCAGTGTCACATGATCTCTTAGAAATAATGTCTGCTTTCATGCTCAAAAAACGTTTGTTATTATCAATATGAAAAACAGGATTTTTGATTAATAGAAAGTTCAAAAGAACAGCATTTATTAGAAACACTTTGTAACTTTATAAATGTCCTTACTGTAAAATGAATTCTTACTGACCCCAAACTTTGAAACTGTAGTGTATCATCAATTCAGTAGGAATAAAAAAGTATTGTTTTCCACTCTTGTTTCTACTTTTGTTATTTCCATAAATAACTATTCTACTTCCAAAAATTCTAGTTTCTAAACCAAGCAGCAAAGTTGCTATGCTCAACCATTCAATCCTTAAAACATCTAAAACCTTTCAGTAATATTTTTGTTGTGTAATTTAATTAATAAAAAAGTTTTTAAAACCATTGTTTGTTATACAAATGATGCTGTATCTCACACAAAAAAGCGTAATTTGACATTCTTGTTAGTTCACAACATGTTGTCAAATATGAGAGAGTGAATGCCTTCATTAAGCATTCATTTATGGTGTCAAGAACAACTAAAAATTCTTAACACTTCTTTGTGTAGAAGCTAGACATGAATATAGTAAATCAAATCCTCATGGAGTATCTTGAACTGACGTATTCAGGCAGGTTAGATTAGGATAATACAATCCTCAGGCAGAATGACACTAACGGGTGACATGTCACAAGTGATCTACTCGGGCTGTATATTGTCAGTAGGTATGAAGCTCTCACACAACCCAAATATTTAATTTAATAAGTGCAACAAAATGCAGATAAAACCTCCCAAAATAACATAATGGGGAGTGTAGCAGCCTTGTGAGGAAAGACCTGGGCTAGTAATGAAAAGGTCACAGATTCAACCTGCAGATGTGACCCATTAACTGGAAAGTTACTGATATCCCTTATCTCCATTTTCAGAAAGAAGCCTCCAAGGAGATAAAACACTTTAGTCTAAGAAATATTTCACCTAAAAAGAACATTCTGTCAATATTTATTCACCCTCAAACTTTGTTTTATTTCTTTTGTGGAACACAAAAATTGAATTTCTGAAGAAAATCCTGAACGCACTTTCCAAAATAATGAAAGTAAATGAAGACTGAGGCCAAAATGGACAAAATATTTATCCAAAATGATAAAAAACACCATAAAAATATAATATAGTAGTCCATACCGCTTTTATACTACATTCCAAGAGTTCTGAAGCAATAAAAAAAAACTTTAGAATAGAAATAAAGTCAATATTAACTGAAAATCTTGACATCTCTCGTTTGTGAGAAATACCAATGTTCAACATGAATGAAACTTTTCAGTCAGATGTTTTCACTGAATCAGTTCAGAATCTTTTTCGAACTGGACTGATTTCATTCTTCCTAATTCAAAAGACTTGGAATATAGCACACAAGTTTAAGGACCAATTTTATACTATTTTTTAGAATCTCTTCTCTTTGACAGCTTCAGTCCCCTTTCAGTTTTATTATATTAAATAAAAAAGGTCAGAATATTCTTCAAAGATTCTCCTTTTCCACAGAAGACAGTCATAAAGGTTTGAAACAACATGACGTTGAGGAAATGATGACAGAATTTCCATTTAAAATTTAGTTGATCTAATTCTATTCTGCAAATTGTATCTTGTTCAAAAGAATATTCAGGAATTCTTCTTTTTGCATTAACCTTCTCTTATCCAATGCAAAGTAGTTCTCCAACTTACAGTACCTAATCACGCACCAGTCAATTTGCTCTTATCGATAAATAGAGTACCTGGTAATACTGTTTTGATCCGAATGGGATGTGGACATGAGTTCAGAACCCCTCGCACATCTCCCAAGGTCAATCCCAGGACAGGTGTACCACCGATCTCTAGGATGATGTCACCAACAGTGGCTCCACCCCCAGGTGCTGCTGTAACAAATGGGAACTCTCCATAATCTGCACCCCCTCCAATGGCCACACCAAGCTCTCTCGAGGCTCCGCCCAGTGGGACGAAGCTCTCCTGCACTTTCGAGCGCCAGTGCAGCTTCTTAACAGTGGCCTTAGACATGTTGACAGCGCTGAAAGAAAAAAAGAAGAGGAAAATATGTTAAAAACTAAAAGGCGGTTGGCGCCAATAGCCTTGTGGTTAGTGCGTCGACAACCACAACGACGGTTTAGCTGATTTACCAGTTTGGTTGGGATGGTCTGTTGATTCTAGACACTTTTCAGCTAGTCAGACTGTGAGACCAGGGGCCCGTTCTTCGTACGTCGCTTATTACATCCAAGATCAAATGACACATCCAAGATGATATCATCGTGCTAATCAGGATCTGGCTCGGTTCTTCGAACGCACCTGTTGTTGATGATTAGTATGGCTGGATTGAGTTATCTGAGATAATTGCGCGTTCATGGGTTGGTTTAAAAGGGGCTATGTATCGATACTCTAAACCACGATCAGCAATGCAGCGACATTTCTGGACTTTTATAAGGAAACAGCCAAGCGAACAAAACTACATAAATGTTATAATAGATAAATGAAATGTGTTTTTATTTTATTAAAATGTTTTACATGATTCCCAATTAGCCTATTTATATTCACGATATTCAAATTTTTGTACAGGCTTTACATTTTTATTTCAATGCAGCAATTAGCAATTCATTTAATTTTATATTTGAACAGATTTGTTATGTGACAGCATTAATTAAAGTTTCTTAAGGGTCAAGATCACCTTATCTGCATCTCCTGCGTTCCATCAAGCCACTCCCATAATAGCTGTCACCACTCAAATTAATGCACGACTCTACATTATCTGTATAGCATGTGTGTAAGACTCGAATACAATTATGAAGTAATCATTTTATGACGAATAAATCTTTCATTGAGTAAAACCGGCTGTGTCTATAGTATTAAAGACTACACAACATTATTATACTATCTTTAAATTAATTTTTAAATGATTATTATTTTAAATTATTGTCCCTGGATCAGTAGGATACACTTGTAATAAAGTAGCGGTGGTAGCATACAGATTTTAAGTATCAGTTCTGCTTAAATAGATGCGATCTAATCCTGTTTACATGAAATAAACCTGCTCCAGAGCAGGTTTAAGCTTACGGACCTGTTGCTATGACAGCAA